>NC_057813.1:323439801-323577711 GCF_018294505.1 Triticum aestivum
TGCAACTTCGCGTACTTCGTTTGTGTTCAACGACCAGACAAAGGCGTCACAGAACCCCACCTTGATCAATAAAGCTTTCATCTTATATTCGCAATATTCAGATTGCAATCTCAGTTTCTTGCTTGTTCTTCGTTTGCTCGCAGGAAACAGACCCTCGTGGTCAGGTTGATCGTGCTCCGGCGTGGTCAATAACCTCTCGGAGTTGGTTTAGCGATTGCTAAGGCGCGACGTCCTCGCACGTTCGTAGTCGGATCGTCAAAGTCGACTTCCACCAAAGCGAAATCCACCATCTCATCGAAAGACGGGACACCTTTGCCTCTATCAAGAAGATCGCCGACTTCCAACCATATTCCAACCTCATTGAGCTCGTGCATCAAGCAACCAAGGCGGAACGTCAAGTGCAAGAAGACTTCAAGTACGCCAAGTACTCATCCAAGACCTACGGCTTCTCCAACATCCAAGTTTCAACGACTCCTCCAACATCTACGTCAACCAAACATTCTCCAAGCAACGACGACAAGTCAAGTTACAAGAAAAATCCGACAAGTTCAAGTCGTCTTTCTCCTACTACAAGCAACTTCAAGCCGCGTGCTTCATCATCTACTCCGACCGATGAGACCGTCAAAACAAGCTCCTTCAAGTGTTTCACTTGCGGCGGCTGAGGCCACAAGTCCTATGAATGCACAAATAAGCGCACCATGATCCTCAACGATGACGGCACATATGACTCAATGAGTGAAGAGGAGATGGAAGCCCTTGAGCAAGTGGCCATGCACCGGCGCGTGAACGAAGATGAAGATGATCAAGTCTTTTGTGATGAGGATTCGAGCCCCGCTCTCGTTGTCTCCAAAGTCTTGACACTTCAACATCAACAAGAAGAAGACCAAAGATGCCACATCTTCCACACAAAGGCCGGCATCAATGGAAGGTCCGTCAAGGTCATCATCGATGGAGGTAGTTGCCACAACATGGCAAGTGAAGAAATATGCTCCAAGCTTCAATTGGTCAAGAGGAAGCACCCGCAACCCTACAAGGTTCAATGGCTAAGTGACTCCGGCACTATACGAGTCGAGCATACGGTCCAAGTCTCTTTCAAAATAGGTGCTTATGAAGACACTTTGGAATGTGATGTGGTCCCAATGACCGTTTGCCACCTCCTTCTTGGTCGACCATGGCAATTCGACCGTGGTGTCATCCACAATGGGCGCACCAATCACTATAGCTTCAAGATGAAAGGGAAGGAGTATCTGCTACGACCTATGTCTCCTAGTCAAGTGAGAGCCGACAAGCAAACCACCCACCATGGCGAGAAGAGTGAGAAAGTGACCCACCCAAAAGTGAGTGAGAGCCACAAGCCAAATATGAGCGCCTCTTCGCCTAGAGAGAAAAACCTCATCCTATTTGCCACCAAAAGTGAGATGAGAGAAGTGTGTGAGAACCCATCGAGTGTGATGCACTTTGTCCTTGTGTGCAAGGATGGAGAACCAAAAACTAACACCATTCACGAGCTACCTTTGGTGTTTCAATCTCTTTTGCAGGAATTTCAAGATGTTTTCCCCGATGAGCTACCTCCGGGTCTACCTCCCCGACGAGGCATTGAGCATCGAATCGACCTCATCCCCGGAGTGCCACTGCCAAACAAAGCTCCATACCGTGTCAACCCCGAAGAGACAAGGGAAATCCAAAGGCAAGTACAACAACTCATTGACAACGGTCATGTACGTGAAAGCTTAAGCCCTTGTGCCGTTCCCGTTATACTTGTGCCTAGCCCGATGGAAGTTTCCGCTTGTGTTCCGATTGTAGACCTATAAATGCTATTACCGTTCGCTATAGGCATCCCATTCCTCGCTTAGATGATATGCTTGATGATGAGGACATCAATACAATTGTTACACCCACAGCCCCTGCTGCTATACATACTGGACCAATTACTAGAGCTCGTGCACGCCAACTAAATTACCAGGTACTTTCGTTTCTTGGTAATGATTCTAATGTTCATGAGAATATGATGCTGCCTAAATTGGATACATTTGTTTTGCTTACAAATGAAGGGCCTAGCTTGGAGAAGGATGAACATTGGAGCAAGAACAAGCATGGAGATGATGGCATGCGCAAGGGGAACAATAACGGAGTTACAAGTGATGATTTCAGGACTTTGAAGCCACCATAATGGGTGCATGAAGCCTTGGACGAAATATACAAGATGCCACTTCATAAATTTCGTCCCGAGGCTATTTTAGGTGCTGCGTCACCTTATTATTGGGCCAGGCCCATGTAATTTCGAAATACATAAGTATAGGCTATTTTTAGAGTCCGTATGTGTGGGGGAAACAAGAGATAGGGTTGATTTCGGACCCCTCCACCAAGGGCCACGAAATTCCCCCCTCTTCCTCCATATATACAGCCCTTAGGGCATCGTTTAGACTTTGGGTTTTGTTTAGATTAAAAGTTCGCCATAGCTGCAACTTCGCGTACTTCGTTTGTGTTCAACGACCAGACAAAGGCGTCACAGAACCCCACCTTGATCAATAAAGCTTTCATCTTATATTCGCAATATCCAGATTGCAATCTTAGTTTCTTGCTTGTTCTTCGTTTGCTCGCAGGAAACAGACCCTCGTGGTCAGGTTGATCGTGCTCCGGCGTGGTCAATAACCTCTCGGAGTTGGTTTAGCGATTGCTAAGGCGCGACGTCCTCGCACGTTCGTAGTCGGATCGTCAAAGTCGACTTCCACCAAAGCGAAATCCACCTTCTCATCGAAAGACGGGACACCTCCGCCTCTATCAAGTGGTATCAGATTTCCAGGTTGCTCGGTGAGATTTTACAGTTTTTCGTAGTTTAGATCGAGTCTGTTCTTCATACCTATAGTCCACGAAAAAGCCAAAAAAAAATTAGGGTTAGTTCATCCCATCCGAACCAATCTGAGCCTTGCATAATCTTTTCTGTATTTGCTTTGTTGAATTTGCGGTTGCATCGTCGTGTTCAGTTGCTGGTCTTAGCGTCTAGTCTTTTAGAGTTTCGAGTTCTGTTCACAAGTTGTCACGCCGTCGCCGCACCATCATCATCGCCCCTGCCATCTACCACCACCGCTCCGAATCCGTATCCATATACCACCACCAATCCGTGTCCATATACCACCACCGATCCATATCCAAATACTACCACCGCTGCCATATACCACCACCATATATCCACCACCAATCCGAGTTCCTTGCTTATTAGGTTTGTTTTCGGGATCAATCTAGATTCCGATTCGTGTTTCCTTGCCGGAGTAGGAGTCGGGTAGCCACGCTCCGTTTAGGCCCAAAATTTTTCGAAAACGCATTTTTCGAAAAAAATTCTGGCTATCCTATTTTTAGGTGTTTCTGAGTGTTTTGAGACAGGTGCCATTATAGGAAGTTTTTTTTGACCCGTTTCCAGTTTTTGGGTCCGGGCAGTCAAAAAAAAATTGGTCAAAAAAATTTCGTGCCCATCCTGTCAGTTTGAGCTAAGAAGAGTTTTGAGACACTCGCCATTATAGTGATTTTTCGCAAAAAAAAAAGCAGCGCAAAAAAAAAGAGCGCAAAAAAAAAAATTCCAGAGTGTGCTTTGCCCTTGTTTACGTGCCGCGCCGTGATTTTGTTAGTGTTCTAGGCTCGCGTCTCTAGCACAGTCTAGCCTAGGACCAGCACAGTACCGTCGTTGAGCGTTTATTCAACTTTGCATCTCTGAATTGATTATTGCTGACCCTTTTTGCTACCATATTATAAGCCTTCCCAGCTCCACATACATCTACGTCGTGTGTTTGACTCTCCCTGGTAATCGCTCTATCCAAGCTTTGAGAGTTTTTGACTACAACGGTTGCCGATCACCGCCTGCTGCTGGGTAAGAACTGGTAAAAATTTGAGATTTGCTTGACGGATTTGTGACACCCACCACCACCACTTGTTCGTAGTCTGTAGGATCATATTCTTGTGTGTTTCTATTGCTGTTAACCATGCCAGGATCACAAGCCGACGAGATTGACTGGGAGAATTTATCGAACAAGGAGCTTCATGATAAGTTTCAGCAAATGATGACTGAACAGGTGCAAGATGTGCTGAACAATTTTGAAGAAGCCATGGAGAAGATCACTGGCTTTGAGAAGACGTTCGAAACAAAGCTCGATAACAAGTTTAATGAATTGCTCGCGCGTCTTCCACCACCACCACCCGCTGCAGCTAACGCACCTCTCCAACAACAACAACAACAACGACTACCTCCACGTCGCGAAGCAGACCTCCGCCGAGCAAGCCGTGTTCCTCTTGCGTTTGGCCAAACTGTTGGTGCTGCTGTTGATACTCCCTGTGGCTCCTGCTGCTGATGCGGAGGAGGATGATTATGTGGGAGACTATGAGGATGAGGTTGATCAAAATCAACACTACGTGCAGCCACCTGTACCACCACCAGCAGGTCGACCTCAGGTATATCGTCGTAATGGTAGGCCTGCACCACCACCTCAGGTACGAGATGATGTCCATATTCCTAAACTGAAATTGAATATTCCACCATTTGAGGGTAGATATGTTCCTGATATATATCTTACTTGGGAGTTAGAAACTGAACAACGATTTACATGTTTACAATATCCTGAGGAGAGACGAGTTGCTGCTGCCGTTTGTGCTTTCACTAGTTTTGCATGTGTATGGTGGTCTGAACATTGTAGATTATATCCTATTCCAACTACTTGGGCTGCTTTGAAAACTGCTATGCGTACGCGTTGGGTTCCACCATATTATCAACGTGAATTGCTTCAAAAATTGCAGCGTTTAAGACAAGGGAAAAATTCTGTAGAAGAATATTATCAAGAATTACAAACTGGCATGATTAGATGTGGTATTGTTGAGGAGAATGAAGCTATGCTTGCACGTTTTCTAGGTGGATTAAATAGAGAGATTCAGACCATTCTAGACTATAAGGAGTATACTAATATCACTCGTTTATTCCATCTTGCTTGTAAAGCTGAACGTGAAGTGCAGGATCGACAAGCATTGGGGCGAACTAACTTTTCTGCAGGCCGACCTTCATCATGGACACCACGTGCATCTTCTACTTCAACTGCACCAGCACCTCCATCCGGTGCCACCTCCAACCGTGATACAAGAAAACAGGCACAACCACAATTATCTGCCAAGAGCGCACCTGCGGGGCCTGCACAGCGTTCTTCTTCTTCCATGGCATCAACAGGGCACACAAGTGATATTATTTGTCGTCGTTGTAAGGGAGGAGGTCATTATGCGAGAGAATGCAAATCTCCGCGTGTGATGATTGCTACCGCGGATGGTGGATATGAGTCCGCTAGTGACTATGATGAGGAGACTTTGGCTCTTATTACACGTGAAGAACATGGTGGAGATGATTCTGATCATGAGACGCAATACATGGCTCCTGAAGACGCTGACAGGTATGAATGTTTCGCTCAACGTGTTTTGAGTGTGCAGGTCACACAAGCTGAGCAAAATCAGAGGCACAATTTGTTCCATACCAAGGGAGTTGTGAAGGAACGTTCTGTGCGCGTCATAATAGACGGAGGGAGCTGCAACAACTTGGCTAGCATGGAGATGGTGGAGAAGCTTTCTCTCACCACAAGACCACATCCACATCCTTACTACATCCAATGGTTCAACAACAGTGGCAAGGTTAAGGTAACACGTACTGTTCGTGTGCATTTTAGTATCTCTACATATGCTGATTATGTTGATTGTGATGTGGTACCTATGCAAGCATGTTCCTTATTACTTGGTAGACCATGGCAATTTGATAAAAATTCTGTACACCATGGTAGAAACAATCACTATACTCTTGTTCATAAGGATAAAAATATTACTTTGCTTCCTATGACTCCTGATTCCATTTTGAAAGATGATATTAATAGAGCTAATAAAGCAAAACAGGAGACGAATAAGAGTGAAAATCAGATTGTGGCAAAAGAATTTGAGCAACAAATGAAGCCTAACAGTAAACCATCTAGTGTTGCTTCTGAAATTAAATTGAAAAGTGCATGTTTATTTGCCACCAAATCTGATATTGATGAGCTAGATTTTAGCAAATCTGTTTGCTATGCTTTTGTGTGCAAAGAGGCATTATTTTCATTCGAGGACGTGCCTTCCTCTTTGCCCCCTGCTGTCACTAACATTTTGCAGGAGTTCGCTGACGTCTTTCCACAAGACGTGCCACCAGGATTACCGCCTATTCGAGGGATTGAGCATCAGATTGACTTAATTCCCGGTGCTTCACTGCCAAACCGTGCACCATACCGTACCAATCCAGAGGAGACGAAGGAGATTATGCGCCAAGTACAAGAGCTTCTCGACAAAGGTTATATACGCGAATCCCTTAGTCCTTGTGCTGTTCCTATTATTCTAGTGCCGAAAAAGGATGGTACATCACGTATGTGTGTTGATTGTAGAGGCATTAATAATATTACTATTCGTTATCGTCATCCTATTCCTAGGCTAGATGATATGCTTGATGAATTGAGTGGGTCTACAATATTCTCCAAAGTTGATTTGCGTAGTGGCTACCATCAAATTCGTATGAAATTGGGAGATGAATGGAAAACAGCATTTAAAACTAAGTTTGGATTATATGAGTGGTTAGTCATGCCTTTTGGGTTAACTAATGCACCTAGTACTTTCATGAGATTAATGAACGAAGTTTTACGTGCTTTCATTGGACGATTTGTGGTAGTTTACTTTGATGACATACTGATTTATAGCAGATCTTTGGAAGAACATTTGGAACATTTACGTGCTGTTTTTATTGCTCTACGTGATGCACGTTTGTTTGGTAACCTTGGGAAGTGCACCTTTTGCACCGACCGAGTATCTTTTCTTGGCTATGTTGTTACTCCACAGGGAATTGAAGTTGACAAAGCCAAGATTGAAGCTATTGAGAGTTGGCCGCAGCCCAAAACGGTCACACAAGTGAGGAGTTTTCTTGGCCTCGCTGGATTCTATAGGCGTTTTGTGAGAGATTTCAGCACCATTGCTGCACCTCTCAACGAGCTTACAAAGAAGGATGTGCCTTTTGTTTGGGGTACCGCACAGGAAGAAGCCCTCACGGTATTGAAAGATAAGTTGACACATGCTCCTTTACTCCAACTTCCTGATTTTAATAAGACTTTTGAGCTTGAATGTGATGCTAGTGGAATTGGATTAGGAGGTGTGTTATTACAAGATGGCAAACCTGTTGCATACTTTTCTGAAAAATTGAGTGGGCCTAGTCTGAATTATTCTACTTATGATAAAGAATTATATGCTCTTGTTCGGACTTTAGAAACATGGCAACATTATTTATGGCCCAAAGAATTTGTTATACATTCTGATCATGAATCTTTGAAACATATTAAAAGTCAAGCTAAACTGAATCGTAGACATGCTAAATGGGTTGAATTCATTGAGACTTTCCCTTATGTCATTAAACACAAGAAGGGAAAAGAAAATGTTATTGCTGATGCATTGTCTCGTCGCTATACTATGCTTTCACAACTTGACTTCAAAATATTTGGTTTGGAGACCATCAAAGATCAATATGTGCATGATGCTGATTTTAAAGATGTAATGTAGAATTGTAAAGAAGGAAGAATGTGGAACAAGTTTGTCGTTAACGATGGATTTGTGTTTCGTGCTAACAAGCTATGCATTCCAGCTAGCTCCGTTCGTCTTTTGTTGTTGCAGGAGGCGCATTGATAGAGGCGGAGGTGTCCCGTCTTTGGATGAGATGATGGATTTCGCTTTGGTGGAAATTGATTTTGACGATCCGACTACGAACGTGCGAGGACGTCGCGCCTTAGCAATCGCTAAACCAACTCCGAGAGGTTATTGACCACGCCGGAGCACGATCAACCTGACCACGAGGGTCTGTTTCCTGCGAGCAAACGAAGAACAAGCAAGAAACTGAGATTGCAATCTGGATATTGCAAATATAAGATGAAAGCTTTATTGATCAAGGTGGGGTTCTGTGACGCCTTTGTCTGGTCGTTGAACACAAACGAAGTACGCGAAGTTGCAGCTATGGCGAACTTTTAATCTAAACAAAACCCAAAGTCTAAACGATGCCCTAAGGGCTGTATATATGGAGGAAGAGGGGGGAATTTCGTGGCCCTTGGTGGAGGGGTCCGAAATCAACCCTATCTCTTGTTTCCCCACACATACGGACTCTAAAAATAGCCTATACTTATGTATTTCGAAATTACATGGGCCTGGCCCAATAATAAGGTGACGCAGCACCTAAAATAGCCTCGGGACGGAATTTATGAAGTGGCATCTTGTATATTTCGTCCAAGGCTTCATGCACCCATTATGGTGGCTTCAAAGTCCTGAAATCATCACTTGTAACTCCGTTCTTGTTCCCCTTGCGCATGCCATCATCTCCATGCTTGTTCTTGCTCCAATGTTCATCCTTCTCCAAGCTAGGCCCTTCATTTGTAAGCAAAACAAATGTATCCAATTTAGGCAGCATCATATTCTCATGAACATTAGAATCATTACCAAGAAACGAAAGTACCTGGTAATTTAGTTGGCGTGCACGAGCTCTAGTAATTGGTCCAGTATGTATAGCAGCAGGGGCTGTGGGTGTAACAATTGTATTGATGTCCTCATCATCCTCCCCTTCTTGAAATGAAGTCGTCCTCGACAGAAGTTCATCTTCCTCACCCAAATAAGGCTTCAAATCTGCAATGTTAAAAGTGGGACTAACCCCAAAATCTGCAGGCAGCTCAAGTTTATATGCATTATCATTTATTTTCTCTAACACCTTAAAGGGACCATCAGCACGTGGCATTAACTTTGATTTGCGCAAATCAGGAAATCTCTCCTTACGCAAATGTAACCAAACAAGATCTCCAGGTGCAAACACAACATGTTTTCTACCCTTATCTCCAGCAAGTTTATATTTAGCATTCATGCGCTCAATGTTTTCCTTAGTTAACTCATGCATTTTTAAAATCAATTCAACACGTTGTTTAGCATCAAAATTAACATTCTCCGAAGATGGAAGAGGCAACAAATCAATAGGTGCACGAGGTAGGAAACCATACACAACTTCAAAAGGGCACATCTTAGTAGTAGAATGCAATGAACGATTATAAGCAAATTCAATATGAGGCAAGCATTCCTCCCACATTTTCTTATTATTCTTCAAAACAGCCCTAAGCATAGTAGACAACGTTCTATTGACTACTTCAGTTTGTCCATCAGTTTGGGGGTGACAAGTAGTACTAAAAAGCAGTTTAGTCCCCAACTTAGCCCATAAACATCTCCAAAAGTGGCTAAGAAATTTAGTATCACGATCTGAAACAATAGTATTTGGCACACCATGCAAGCGAATAATTTCACGAAAGAACAAATCAGCAACATTAACAGCATCATCGCTTTTATGACATGGTATAAAGTGTGCCATTTTCGAGAATCTATCCACAACAACAAATATGCTATCCCTCCCCTTCTTTGTTCGAGGTAAACCTAAAACAAAGTCCATAGATATATCCTCCCAAGGAACACTAGGTACAGGCAAAGGCATATATAAACCATAAGGATTGAGTCGTGACTTAGCTTTTTGACATGTAGTGCATCGAGCAATAAAACGCTCAACATCCCGTCTCATCTTTGGCCAAAAGAAATGTGTAGCAAGTACGTCCTCCGTCTTCTTCACGCCAAAATGTGCCATTAATCCTCCTCCATGCGCCTCCTGCAACAACAAAAGACGAACGGAGCTAGCTGGAATGCATAGCTTGTTAGCACGAAACACAAATCCATCGTTAACAACAAACTTGTTCCACATTCTTCCTTCTTTACAATTCTGCATTACATCTTTAA
The DNA here is from genome assembly GCF_018294505.1 of Triticum aestivum. Classification (NCBI taxonomy): domain Eukaryota; kingdom Viridiplantae; phylum Streptophyta; class Magnoliopsida; order Poales; family Poaceae; genus Triticum; species Triticum aestivum. Next base: position 323,449,636 of record NC_057813.1, read on the forward strand.
AATCAGCATCATGCACATATTGATCTTTGATGGTCTCCAAACCAAATATTTTGAAGTCAAGTTGTGAAAGCATAGTATAGCGACGAGACAATGCATCAGCAATAACATTTTCTTTTCCCTTCTTGTGTTTAATGACATAAGGGAAAGTCTCAATGAATTCAACCCATTTAGCATGTCTACGATTCAGTTTAGCTTGACTTTTAATATGTTTCAAAGATTCATGATCAGAATGTATAACAAATTCTTTGGGCCATAAATAATGTTGCCATGTTTCTAAAGTCCGAACAAGAGCATATAATTCTTTATCATAAGTAGAATAATTCAGACTAGGCCCACTCAATTTTTCAGAAAAGTATGCAACAGGTTTGCCATCTTGTAATAACACACCTCCTAATCCAATTCCACTAGCATCACATTCAAGCTCAAAAGTCTTATTAAAATCAGGAAGTTGGAGTAAAGGAGCATGTGTCAACTTATCTTTCAATACCGTGAGGGCTTCTTCCTGTGCGGTACCCCAAACAAAAGGCACATCCTTCTTTGTAAGCTCGTTGAGAGGTGCAGCAATGGTGCTGAAATCTCTCACAAAACGCCTATAGAATCCAGCGAGGCCAAGAAAACTCCTCACTTGTGTGACCGTTTTGGGCTGCGGCCAACTCTCAATAGCTTCAATCTTGGCTTTGTCAACTTCAATTCCCTGTGGAGTAACAACATAGCCAAGAAAAGATACTCGGTCGGTGCAAAAGGTGCACTTCCCAAGGTTACCAAACAAACGTGCATCACGTAGAGCAATAAAAACAGCACGTAAATGTTCCAAATGTTCTTCCAAAGATCTGCTATAAATCAGTATGTCATCAAAGTAAACTACCACAAATCGTCCAATGAAAGCACGTAAAACTTCGTTCATTAATCTCATGAAAGTACTAGGTGCATTAGTTAACCCAAAAGGCATGACTAACCACTCATATAATCCAAACTTAGTTTTAAATGCTGTTTTCCATTCATCTCCCAATTTCATACGAATTTGATGGTAGCCACTACGCAAATCAACTTTGGAGAATATTGTAGACCCACTCAATTCATCAAGCATATCATCTAGCCTAGGAATAGGATGACGATAACGAATAGTAATATTATTAATGCCTCTACAATCAACACACATACGTGATGTACCATCCTTTTTCGGCACTAGAATAATAGGAACAGCACAAGGACTAAGGGATTCGCGTATATAACCTTTGTCGAGAAGCTCTTGTACTTGGCGCATAATCTCCTTCGTCTCCTCTGGATTGGTACGGTATGGTGCACGGTTTGGCAGTGAAGCACCGGGAATTAAGTCAATCTGATGCTCAATCCCTCGAATAGGCGGTAATCCTGGTGGCACGTCTTGTGGAAAGACGTCAGCGAACTCCTGCAAAATGTTAGTGACAGCAGGGGGCAAAGAGGAAGGCACGTCCTCGAATGAAAATAATGCCTCTTTGCACACAAAAGCATAGCAAACAGATTTGCTAAAATCTAGCTCATCAATATCAGATTTGGTGGCAAATAAACATGCACTTTTCAATTTAATTTCAGAAGCAACACTAGATGGTTTACTGTTAGGCTTCATTTGTTGCTCAAATTCTTTTGCCACAATCTGATTTTCACTCTTATTCGTCTCCTGTTTTGCTTTATTAGCTCTATTAATATCATCTTTCAAAATGGAATCAGGAGTCATAGGAAGCAAAGTAATATTTTTATCCTTATGAACAAGAGTATAGTGATTGTTTCTACCATGGTGTACAGAATTTTTATCAAATTGCCATGGTCTACCAAGTAATAAGGAACATGCTTGCATAGGTACCACATCACAATCAACATAATCAGCATATGTAGAGATACTAAAATGCACACGAACAGTACGTGTTACCTTAACCTTGCCACTGTTGTTGAACCATTGGATGTAGTAAGGATGTGGATGTGGTCTTGTGGTGAGAGAAAGCTTCTCCACCATCTCCATGCTAGCCAAGTTGTTGCAGCTCCCTCCGTCTATTATGACGCGCACAGAACGTTCCTTCACAACTCCCTTGGTATGGAACAAATTGTGCCTCTGATTTTGCTCAGCTTGTGTGACCTGCACACTCAAAACACGTTGAGCGAAACATTCATACCTGTCAGCGTCTTCAGGAGCCATGTATTGCGTCTCATGATCAGAATCATCTCCACCATGTTCTTCACGTGTAATAAGAGCCAAAGTCTCCTCATCATAGTCACTAGCGGACTCATATCCACCATCCGCGGTAGCAATCATCACACGCGGAGATTTGCATTCTCTCGCATAATGACCTCCTCCCTTACAACGACGACAAATAATATCACTTGTGTGCCCTGTTGATGCCATGGAAGAAGAAGAACGCTGTGCAGGCCCCGCAGGTGCGCTCTTGGCAGATAATTGTGGTTGTGCCTGTTTTCTTGTATCACGGTTGGAGGTGGCACCGGATGGAGGTGCTGGTGCAGTTGAAGTAGAAGATGCACGTGGTGTCCATGATGAAGGTCGGCCTGCAGAAAAGTTAGTTCGCCCCAATGCTTGTCGATCCTGCACTTCACGTTCAGCTTTACAAGCAAGATGGAATAAACGAGTGATATTAGTATACTCCTTATAGTCTAGAATGGTCTGAATCTCTCTATTTAATCCACCTAGAAAACGTGCAAGCATAGCTTCATTCTCCTCAACAATACCACATCTAATCATGCCAGTTTGTAATTCTTGATAATATTCTTCTACAGAATTTTTCCCTTGTCTTAAACGCTGCAATTTTTGAAGCAATTCACGTTGATAATATGGTGGAACCCAACGCGTACGCATAGCAGTTTTCAAAGCAGCCCAAGTAGTTGGAATAGGATATAATCTACAATGTTCAGACCACCATACACATGCAAAACTAGTGAAAGCACAAACGGCAGCAGCAACTCGTCTCTCCTCAGGATATTGTAAACATGTAAATCGTTGTTCAGTTTCTAACTCCCAAGTAAGATATATATCAGGAACATATCTACCCTCAAATGGTGGAATATTCAATTTCAGTTTAGGAATATGGACATCATCTCGTACCTGAGGTGGTGGTGCAGGCCTACCATTACGAATATATACCTGAGGTCGACCTGCTGGTGGTGGTACAGGTGGCTGCACGTAGTGTTGATTTTGATCAACCTCATCCTCATAATCTCCTGATGAGGACATCAATACAATTGTTACACCCACAGCCCCTGCTGCTATACATACTGGACCAATTACTAGAGCTCGTGCACGCCAACTAAATTACCAGGTACTTTCGTTTCTTGGTAATGATTCTAATATTCATGAGAATATGATGCTGCCTAAATTGGATACATTTGTTTTGCTTACAAATGAAGGGCCTAGCTTGGAGAAGGATGAACATTGGAGCAAGAACAAGCATGGAGATGATGGCATGCGCAAGGGGAACAAGAACGGAGTTACAAGTGATGATTTCAGGACTTTGAAGCCACCATAATGGGTGCATGAAGCCTTGGACGAAATATACAAGATGCCACTTCATAAATTTCGTCCCGAGGCTATTTTAGGTGCTGCGTCACCTTATTATTGGGCCAGGCCCATGTAATTTCGAAATACATAAGTATAGGCTATTTTTAGAGTCCATATGTGTGGGGAAACAAGAGATAGGGTTGATTTCGGACTCCTCCACCAAGGGCCACGAAATTCCCCCCTCTTCCTCCATATATACAGCCCTTAGGGCATCGTTTAGACTTTGGGTTTTGTTTAGATTAAAAGTTCGCCATAGCTGCAACTTCGCGTACTTCGTTTGTGTTCAACGACCAGACAAAGGCGTCACAGAACCCCACCTTGATCAATAAAGCTTTCATCTTATATTCGCAATATCCAGATTGCAATCTTAGTTTCTTGCTTGTTCTTCGTTTGCTCGCAGGAAACAGACCCTCGTGGTCAGGTTGATCGTGCTCCGGCGTGGTCAATAACCTCTCGGAGTTGGTTTAGCGATTGCTAAGGCGCGACGTCCTCGCACGTTCGTAGTCGGATCGTCAAAGTCGACTTCCACCAAAGCGATATCCATCATCTCATCGAAAGATCGGGACCCTCGCCTCTATCACTTGATGAACTTAGCGGAGCCAACTTTTTCTCAAAAATAGATCTTAAAAGTGGCTATTATCAAATTCGCATTCAAGAAGGTGATGAATGGAAAACCGCTTTCAAAACCAAATTTGGCTTATATGAGTGGTTAGTGATGCCTATGGGTTTGTCGGAAGCACCCGGAACATTCGTGCGTCTTATGCATCATGTGCTTAGACCTTACATTGGAGTCTTCGTTGTGTACTTTGATGATATTCTTGTGTTTAGCAAAACAATGAAAGACCATATTAATCATGTTAAATCTGTTTTGCAAACCCTTCGCAAGGAAAGCCTTTATGCAAACTTGAAAAAATGCACGTTTGGTGTTGACAAAGTGGTTTTCTTGGGATTTGTTGTCTCTTCAAAAGGTGTTCATGTAGACGAAACTAAAATTGAGGCAATTAAAACTTGGCCCAAACCAACCAATTTCCAACAAGTGCGTAGTTTCCTTGGCCTTCCAGGATTTTATCGCCGATTTGTGAAAAACTTTAGCACAATTGCCGCTCCTTTGCATACCTTGAGTAAGAAGAATACTCCTTTTGTTTGGGGATCTTTGCAATCCACCGCTTTTAATGAGCTCAAGTCTTTGCTTACTCATGCTCCAATTCTTGCTTTGCCCAATTTTGACAAAACTTTTGAGGTTCATTGTGATGCAAGTGGTACCGGAATTGGCGGAGTTTTGATGCAAGAAAAACGAGCCATTGCTTATTTTAGTGAAAAACTCTCCGGTGCTCAACTTAATTATCCCACCTATGACAAAGAATTGTATGCTTTAGTGCGTGTGCTACATGTTTGGGAACATTATCTTAGACCTCATGAGTTTGTCATCCATACCGATCATGAAACGCTTAAGTACCTAAAAGGTCAAACTAAATTGAACAAGCGTCATGCCAAATGGAGTGAATTCATCGAATCTTTTCCTTATGTGATCAAGTACATTAAGGGTAAATAAAATGTTGTTGCGGATGCACTTTCTCGCATATGCATGCTTGTCACTCAACTTGAGTTGAATGTTATTGGTTTTGACCATATAAAAGACTTGTATGAGCATGATCCTTCTTTTGCTAATCCTTACACTAAGTGTTTGACACACACGTCGTGGGAATGATACTACCTAAAGGATGATTATCTTATGAGAGCTAACAAACTTTGCATTCCCGAGTCTTCTCTTCGTTTGCTCCTTTTGCAAGAGGCTCATGGAGGCGGACTGATAGAGGCGGAGGTGTCCCGTCTTTCGATGAGATGGTGGATTTCGCTTTGGTGGAAGTCGACTTTGACGATCTGACTATGAACGTGCGAGGACGTCGCGCCTTAGCAATCGCTAAACCAACTCCGAGAGGTTATTGACCACGCCGGAGCACGATCAACCTGACCACGAGGGTCTGTTTCCTGCGAGCAAACGAAGAACAAGCAAGAAACTAAGATTGCAATCTGGATATTGCGAATATAAGATGAAAGCTTTATTGATCAAGGTGGGGTTCTGTGACGCCTTTGTCTGGTCGTTGAACACAAACGAAGTACGCGAAGTTGCAGCTATGGCGAACTTTTAATCTAAACAAAACCCAAAGTCTAAACGATGCCCTAAGGGCTGTATATATGGAGGAAGAGGGGGGAATTTCGTGGCCCTTGGTGGAGGGGTCCGAAATCAACCCTATCTCTTGTTTCCCCACACATACGGACTCTAAAAATAGCCTATACTTATGTATTTCGAAATTACATGGGCCTGGCCCAATAATAAGGTGATGCAGCACCTAAAATAGCCCTGGGACGAAATTTATGAAGTGGCATCTTGTATATTTCGTCCAAGGCTTCATGCACCCATTATGGTGGCTTCAAAGTCCTGAAATCATCACTTGTAACTCCGTTCTTGTTCCCCTTGCGCATGCCATCATCTCCATGCTTGTTCTTGCTCCAATGTTCATCCTTCTCCAAGCTAGGCCCTTCATTTCTAAGCAAAACAAATGTATCCAATTTAGGCAGCATCATATTCTCATGAACATTAGAATCATTACCAAGAAACGAAAGTACCTGGTAATTTAGTTGGCGTGCACGAGCTCTAGTAATTGGTCCAGTATGTATAGCAGCAGGGGCTGTGGGTGTAACAATTGTATTGATGCGGAGGTGTCCCGTCTTTCGATGAGATGATGGATATCGCTTTGGTGGAAGTCGACTTTGACGATCCGACTACGAACGTGCGAGGACGTCGCGCCTTAGCAATCGCTAAACCAACTCCGAGAGGTTATTGACCACGCCGGAGCACGATCAACCTGACCACGAGGGTCTGTTTCCTGCGAGCAAACGAAGAACAAGCAAGAAACTAAGATTGCAATCTGGATATTGCGAATATAAGATGAAAGCTTTATTGATCAAGGTGGGGTTCTGTGACGCCTTTGTCTGGTCGTTGAACACAAACGAAGTACGCGAAGTTGCAGCAATGGCGAACTTTTAATCTAAACAAAACCCAAAGTCTAAACGATGCCCTAAGGGCTGTATATATGGAGGAAGAGGGGGGAATTTCGTGGCCCTTGGTGGAGGGGTCCGAAATCAACCCTATCTCTTGTTTCCCCACACATACGGACTCTAAAAATAGCCTATACTTATGTATTTCGAAATTACATGGGCCTGGCCCAATAATAAGGTGACGCAGCACCTAAAATAGCCTCGGGACGAAATTTATGAAGTGGCATCTTGTATATTTCGTCCAAGGCTTCATGCACCCATTATGGTGGCTTCAAAGTCCTGAAATCATCACTTGTAACTCCGTTATTATTCCCCTTGCGCATGCCATCATCTCCATGCTTGTTCTTGCTCCAATGTTCATCCTTCTCCAAGCTAGGCCCTTCATTTGTAAGCAAAACAAATGTATCCAATTTAGGCAGCATCATATTCTCATGAACATTAGAATCATTACCAAGAAACGAAAGTACCTGGTAATTTAGTTGGCGTGCACGAGCTCTAGTAATTGGTCCAGTATGTATAGCAGCAGGGGCTGTGGGTGTAACAATTGTATTGATGTCCTCATCATCCTCCCCTTCTTGAAATGAAGTCGTCCTCGACGGAAGTTCATCTTCCTCACCCAAATAAGGCTTCAAATCTGCAATGTTAAAAGTGGGACTAACCCCAAAATCTGCAGGCAGCTCAAGTTTATATGCATTATCATTTATTTTCTCTAACACCTTAAAGGGACCATCAGCACGTGGCATTAACTTTGATTTGCGCAAATGAGGAAATCTATCCTTACGCAAATGTAACCAAACAAGATCTCCAGGTGCAAACACAACATGTTTTCTACCCTTATCTCCAGCAAGTTTATATTTAGCATTCATGCGCTCAATGTTTTCCTTAGTTAACTCATGCATTTTTAAAATCAATTCAGCACGTTGTTTAGCATCAAAATTAACCTTCTCCGAAGATGGAAGAGGCAACAAATCAATAGGTGCACGAGGTAGGAAACCATACACAACTTCAAAAGGGCACATCTTAGTAGTAGAATGCAATGAACGATTATAAGCAAATTCAATATGAGGCAAGCATTCCTCCCACATTTTCTTATTATTCTTCAAAACAGCCCTAAGCATAGTAGACAACATTCTATTGACTACTTCAGTTTGTCCATCAGTTTGGGGGTGACAAGTAGTACTAAAAAGCAGTTTAGTCCCCAACTTAGCCCATAAACATCTCCAAAAGTGGCTAAGAAATTTAGTATCACGATCTGAAACAATAGTATTTGGCACACCATGCAAGCGAATAATTTCATGAAAGAACAAATCAGCAACATTAACAGCATCATCGCTTTTATGACATGGTATAAAGTGTGCCATTTTCGAGAATCTATCCACGACAACAAATATGCTATCCCTCCCCTTCTTTGTTCGAGGTAAACCTAAAACAAAGTCCATAGATATATCCTCCCAAGGAACACTAGGTACAGGCAAAGGCATATATAAACCATGAGGATTGAGTCGTGACTTAGCTTTTTGACATGTAGTGCAGCGAGCAATAAAACGCTCAACATCCCGTCTCATCTTTGGCCAAAAGAAATGTGTAGCAAGTACTAGGCCCACTCAATTTTTCAGAAAAGTATGCAACAGGTTTGCCATCTTGTAATAACACACCTCCTAATCCAATTCCACTAGCATCACATTCAAGCTCAAAAGTCTTATTAAAATCAGGAAGTTGGAGTAAAGGAGCATGTGTCAACTTATCTTTCAATACCGTGAAGGCTTCTTCCTGTGCAGTACCCCAAAGAAAAGGCACATCTTTCTTTGTAAGCTCATTGAGAGGTGCAGCAATGGTGCTGAAATCTCTCACAAAACGCCTATAGAATCCAGCGAGGCCAAGAAAACTCCTCACTTGTGTGACCGTTTTGGGCTGCGGCCAACTCTCAATAGCTTCAATCTTGGCTTTATCAACTTCAATTCCCTGTGGAGTAACAACATAGCCAAGAAAAGATACTCGGTCGGTGCAAAAGGTGCACTTCCCAAGGTTACCAAACAATCGTGCATCACGTAGAGCAATAAAAACAGCACGTAAATGTTCCAAATGTTCTTCCAAAGATCTGCTATAAATCAATATGTCATCAAAGTAAACTACCACAAATCGTCCAATGAAAGCACGTAAAACTTCGTTCATTAATCTCATGAAAGTACTAGGTGCATTAGTTAACCCAAAAGGCATGACTAACCACTCATATAATCCAAACTTAGTTTTAAATGCTGTTTTCCATTCATCTCCCAATTTCATACGAATTTGATGGTAGCCACTACGCAAATCAACTTTGGAGAATATTGTAGAGCCACTCAATTCATCAAGCATATCATCTAGCCTAGGAATAGGATGACGATAACGAATAGTAATATTATTAATGCCTCTACAATCAACACACATACGTGATGTACCATCCTTTTTCGGCACTAGAATAATAGGAACAGCACAAGGACTAAGGGATTCGCGTATATAACCTTTGTCGAGAAGCTCTTGTACTTGGCGCATAATCTCCTTCGTCTCCTCTGGATTGGTACGGTATGGTGCACGGTTTGGCAGTGAAGCACCGGGAATTAAGTCAATCTGATGCTCAATCCCTCGAATAGGCGGTAATCCCGGTGGCACGTCTTGTGGAAAGACGTCAGCGAACTCCTGCAAAATGCTAGTGACAGCAGGAGGCAAAGAGGAAGGCACGTCCTCGAATGAAAATAATGCCTCTTTGCACACAAAAGCATAGCAAACAGATTTGCTGAAATCTAGCTCATCAATATCAGATTTGGTGGCAAATAAACATGCACTTTTCAATTTAATTTCAGAAGCAACACTAGATGGTTTATTATTAGGCTTCATTTGTTGCTCAAATTCTTTTGCCGCAATCTGATTTTCACTCTTATTCGTCTCCTGTTTTGCTTTATTAGCTCTATTAATATCATCTTTCAAAATGGAATCAGGAGTCATAGGAAGCAAAGTAATATTTTTATCCTTATGAACAAGAGTATAGTGATTGTTTCTACCATGGTGTACAGAATTTTTATCAAATTGCCATGGTCTACCAAGTAATAAGGAACATGCTTGCATAGGTACCACATCACAATCAACATAATCAGCATATGTAGAGATACTAAAATGCACACGAACAGTACGTGTTACCTTAACCTTGCCGCTGTTGTTGAACCATTGGATGTAGTAAGGATGTGGATGTGGTCTTGTGGTGAGAGAAAGCTTCTCCACCATCTCCATGCTAGCCAAGTTGTTGCAGCTCCCTCCGTCTATTATGACGCGCACAAAACGTTCCTTCACAACTCCCTTGGTATGGAACAAATTGTGCCTCTGATTTTGCTCAGCTTGTGTGACCTGCACACTCAAAACACGTTGAGCAACTAAACATTCATACCTGTCAGCGTCTTCAGGAGCCATGTATTGCGTCTCATGATCAGAATCATCTCCACCATGTTCTTCACGTGTAATGATGAGGACATGACTACCTTGGATATGACCAAAAATATTGCATATATGCATATTTGTCAGGTGATTTCTAGTGCAAACTATTCAATAATCTATTTTTGTTATCCAGAACAAAAATACTTCACACACTTTTGTGTTTTGTCTAATTGCAGGTGTATGGGACATTTGTACAATCCACATATGAAGATAAGGAAGAAAGAGATGTTTATTTGCTGTCCAAAAAGTTCTCTCACGTCACTTTTGGCCTAAGAGAAGATAGAGTCCAAGTCTCTCACGTTTTGGATTCAGATTCGGACTGCACAGACATACCTGACTCAAAACGCACACATGTTTTTCATACGGACTCCGAATTGGGTGATTCGTTTTTTGTTGGAAACTAGATTTCGTGCACTTTCCAACCCAATTGGAATCACCTTCAAATTCGTCCGGAGCGTTGAGTTGTGGACGAAACAATCTGATGCTGCAGCAGAATCCGAGTCAAACTACAAGTCCAAAGGTGTTACATCACCTCCACTTGGGCCCATTGGCCTTGTACGACCTAGATTTAGTTTTAGGCTGCCTTGGGACGTCCTCCCACCTCCTTGGCCGCCACCCCTTGCTCCTATATAAGTAGATTCATCTAGTAGCTTTTCCTTGGGATTTGTTTAGTTAAAAGTTAGCCATTGCAACTTCGTGTACTTCGTTTGTGTCCAACGACCAGACCAAGACCGCTTCCGGATCCCCACCATTATCAATACCTCATATATATTTGCAATATTCAGATTGCTTTATCATATTCTTGCTCGTTCTTCGATTGCTTGCAGGAATAGACCTTCGTGGTCAGGCTGACCGTGCTTCTAGCATCGTCAGTAACCTCAGGAGATTGGTTTAGCGATTGCTAAGGCGCAACGTCGTGCACGTTTGTAGTCGGGTCGTCAAAGTCGTCTCCACCAAATCGATAGTTATCATCTCATCGAAAGATCGGGACACCCCACCTCTATCAATTGTAAAGAAGGAAGAATGTGGAACAAGTTTGTCGTTAACGATGGATTTGTGTTTCGTGCTAACAAGCTATGCATTCCAGCTAGCTCCGTTCGTCTTTTGTTGTTGCAGGAGGCGCATGGAGGAGGATTAATGGGACACTTTGGCGTGAAGAAGACGGAGGACGTACTTGCTACACATTTCTTTTGGCCAAAGATGAGACGTGATGTTGAGCGTTTTATTGCTCGATGCACTACATGTCAAAAAGCTAAGTCACGACTCAATCCTCATGGTTTATATATGCCTTTGCCTGTACCTAGTGTTCCTTGGGAGGATATATCTATGGACTTTGTTTTAGGTTTACCTCGAACAAAGAAGGGGAGGGATAGCATATTTGTTGTCGTGGATAGATTCTCGAAAATGGCACACTTTATACCATGTCATAAAAGCGATGATGCTGTTAATGTTGCTGATTTGTTCTTTCGTGAAATTATTCGCTTGCATGGTGTGCCAAATACTATTGTTTCAGATCGTGATACTAAATTTCTTAGCCACTTTTGGAGATGTTTATGGGCTAAGTTGGGGACTAAACTGCTTTTTAGTACTACTTGTCACCCCCAAACTGATGGACAAACTGAAGTAGTCAATAGAACGTTGTCTACTATGCTTAGGGCTGTTTTGAAGAATAATAAGAAAATGTGGGTGGAATGCTTGCCTCATATTGAATTTGCTTATAATCGTTCATTGCATTCTACTACTAAGATGTGCCCTTTTGAAGTTGTGTATGGTTTCCTACCTCGTGCACCTATTGATTTGTTGCCTCTTCCATCTTCGGAGAAGGTTAATTTTGATGCTAAACAACGTGCTGAATTGATTTTAAAAATGCATGAGTTAACTAAGGAAAACATTGAGCGTATGAATGCTAAATATAAACTTGCTGGAGATAAGGGTAGAAAACATGTTGTGTTTGCACCTGGAGATCTTGTTTGGTTACATTTGCGTAAGGATAGATTTCCTGATTTGCGCAAATCAAAGCTAATGCCACGTGCTGATGGTCCCTTTAAGGTGTTAGAGAAAATAAATGATAATGCATATAAACTTGAGCTGCCTACAGATTTTGGGGTTAGTCCCACTTTTAACATTGCAGATTTGAAGCCTTATTTGGGTGAGGAAGATGAACTTCCGTCGAGGACGACTTCATTTCAAGAAGGGGAGGATGATGAGGACATCAATACAATTGTTACACCCACAGCCCCTGCTGCTATACATACTGGACCAATTACTAGAGCTCGTGCACGCCAACTAAATTACCAGGTACTTTCGTTTCTTGGTAATGATTCTAATGTTCATGAGAATATGATGCTGCCTAAATTGGATACATTTGTTTTGCTTACAAATGAAGGGCCTAGCTTGGAGAAGGATGAACATTGGAGCAAGAACAAGCATGGAGATGATGGCATGTGCAAGGGGAACAATAACGGAGTTACAAGTGATGATTTAAGGACTTTGAAGCCACCATAATGGGTGCATGAAGCCTTGGACGAAATATACAAGATGCCACTTCATAAATTTCGTCCCGAGGCTATTTTAGGTGCTGCGTCACCTTATTATTGGGCCAGGCCCATGTAATTTCGAAATACATAAGTATAGGCTATTTTTAGAGTCTGTATGTGTGGGGAAACAAGAGATAGGGTTGATTTCGGACCCCTCCACCAAGGGCCACGAAATTCCCCCCTCTTCCTCCATATATACAGCCCTTAGGGCATCGTTTAGACTTTGGGTTTTGTTTAGATTAAAAGTTCGCCATAGCTGCAACTTCGCGTACTTCGTTTGTGTTCAACGACCAGACAAAGGCGTCACAGAACCCCACCTTGATCAATAAAGCTTTCATCTTATATTCGCAATATCCAGATTGCAATCTTAGTTTCTTGCTTGTTCTTCGTTTGCTCGCAGGAAACAGACCCTCGTGGTCAGGTTGATCGTGCTCCGGCGTGGTCAATAACCTCTCGGAGTTGGTTTAGCGATTGCTAAGGCGCGACGTCCTCGCACGTTCGTAGTCGGATCGTCAAAGTCGACTTCCACCAAAGCGAAATCCACCATCTCATCGAAAGACGGGACACCTTTGCCTCTATCAGACACAGGTACTGATCTTCCATCTCTACATGAGAATGATGAATGCCTTATCAATTTGAATGCACCATCTGATGAGCTACCCACTACTTTGATCACACCACCTATTTTAGAGGACTACGTTGATAATTTGACTTTGCCATGTGATCAAACAACTGAAATACCAACAATTTTGAGTGCACCCATTGAATTAACTATTGATGCAAAAGAACCAATGTTTAATCATTTTGATATGACCTCTAATCTTGGTGATAGAGGCAAAGGTGTCCCGTCTTTCGATGAGATGATGGATATCGCTTTGGTGGAAGTCGACTTTGACGATCCGACTACGAACGTGCGAGGACGTCGCGCCTTAGCAATCGCTAAACCAACTCCGAGAGGTTATTGACCACGCCGAAGCACGATCAACCTGACCACGAGGGTCTGTTTCCTGCGAGCAAACGAAGAACAAGCAAGAAACTAAGATTGCAATCTGGATATTGCGAATATAAGATGAAAGCTTTACTGATCAAGGTGGGGTTCTGTGACGCCTTTGTCTGGTCGTTGAACACAAACAAAGTACACGAAGTTGCAGCTATGGCGAACTTTTAATCTAAACAAAACCCAAAGTCTAAACGATGCCCTAAGGGCTGTATATATGGAGGAAGAGGGGGGAATTTCGTGGCCCTTGGTGGAGGGGTCCGAAATCAACCCTATCTCTTGTTTCCCCACACATACGGACTCTAAAAATAGCCTATACTTATGTATTTCGAAATTACATGGGCCTGGCCCAATAATAAGGTGACGCAGCACCTAAAATAGCCTCGGGACGAAATTTATGAAGTGGCATCTTGTATATTTCGTCCAAGGCTTCATGCACCCATTATGGTGGCTTCAAAGTCCTGAAATCATCACTTGTAACTCCGTTCTTGTTCCCCTTGCGCATGCCATCATCTCCATGCTTGTTCTTGCTCCAATGTTCATCCTTCTCCAAGCTAGGCCCTTCATTTGTAAGCAAAACAAATGTATCCAATTTAGGCAGCATCATATTCTCATGAACATTAGAATCATTACCAAGAAACGAAAGTACCTGGTAATTTAGTTGGCGTGCACGGGCTCTAGTAATTGGTCCAGTATGTATAGCAGCAGGGGCTGTGGGTGTAACAATTGTATTGAGGTATTGATAAAGGTGGGGATCCGTAAGCGGTCTTGGTCTGGTCGTTGGACAATAGGTAAGAAAATAAATCTAATCTAGGAAAACTGGAAATTCTCACCGAGCAACCTGAAAACTGATACCACTTGATAGAGGCAAAGGTGTCCCGTCTTTCGATGAGATGATGGATATCGCTTTGTTGGAAGTCGACTTTGACGATCCGACTACGAACGTGCGAGGACGTCGCGCCTTAGCAATCGCTAAACCAACTCCGAGAGGTTATTGACCACGCCGGAGCATGATCAACCTGACCACGAGGGTCTGTTTCCTGCGAGCAAACGAAGAACAAGCAAGAAACTGAGATTGCAATCTGGATATTGCGAATATAAGATGAAAAGCTTTATTGATCAAGGTGGGGTTCTGTGACGCCTTTGTCTGGTCGTTGAACACAAACGAAGTACGCGAAGTTGCAGCTATGGCGAACTTTTAATCTAAACAAAACCCAAAGTCTAAACGATGCCCTAAGGGCTGTATATATGGAGGAAGAGGGGGGAATTTCGTGGCCCTTGGTGGAGGGGTCCGAAATCAACCCTATCTCTTGTTTCCCCACACATACGGACTCTAAAAATAGCCTATACTTATGTATTTCGAAATTACATGGGCCTGGCCCAATAATAAGGTGACGCAGCACCTAAAATAGCCTCGGGACGAAATTTATGAAGTGGCATCTTGTATATTTCGTCCAAGGCTTCATGCACCCATTATGGTGGCTTCAAAGTCCTGAAATCATCACTTGTAACTCCGTTATTATTCCCCTTGCGCATGCCATCATCTCCATGCTTGTTCTTGCTCCAATGTTCATCCTTCTCCAAGCTAGGCCCTTCATTTGTAAGCAAAACAAATGTATCCAATTTAGGAAGCATCATATTCTCATGAACATTAGAATCATTACCAAGAAACGAAAGTACCTGGTAATTTAGTTGGCGTGCACGAGCTCTAGTAATTGGTCCAGTATGTATAGCAGCAGGGGCTGTGGGTGTAACAATTGTATTGATGTCCTCATCACGGACTCATGGGACACTTTGGACGAGACAAGACTTTCGCCACGCTCTCCAAGAACTACTTTTGGCCCAAGATGTTTCGTGATGTCTCATGCTTCACCAACCGTTGCTCTACATGTCGCAAAGCTAAGTCAAAAGTTCAATCCCATGGTCTTTACATGCCACTTCCTATTCCTTATCAACCTTGGAAAGACATTAGCATGGATTTTATACTTGGTTTGCCTAGAACTCAAAATGCCAAGGATTCCGTCTTTGTTGTTGTGGACAGATTTTCTAAGATGGCACATTTCATCCCTTGCAACAAGATAGACGATGCTTCACATATTGCTAATCTCTTTTGTAGGGAAATCTTGCGACTTCATGGATTGCCAAAGACGATCGTCTCCGACCGTGACGTCATGTTCTTGAGTTACTTTTGGAAGACGCTATGCGCCAAGCTCGGAATCAAGCTCTTGTTCTCATCCGCATACCATCCTCAAACCGACGGCCAAACGGAGGTGACGAACCGGACACTATCCACTCTACTTCGCGTGTTGATCAAGAAGAACATCAAGGAGTGGGAGGCGTGTCTACCCATCGCCGAGTACGCCTACAACCGTGCAAGACATTCGACTACCGGCAAGTCCCCTTTCGAGGTTGTCTACGGCTTCAACCCGTTGTCACCATTGGACATTCTACCTCTTCCTCTACAAGAGCGCACCAACATGGATGCGAGTGCACGGGCAAGCTACATCAAGAAGATGCATGAGGATACAAGACACACCATCGAGCACCAAGTACAACGACTAGCGACCAAGCTCAACATCAACAAGCAACCCATGGTATTCAACGTTGGTGATCTCGTGTGGCTACACCTTCGCAAGGACCGCTTCCCCAACGAACGCAAGTCTAAGCTTCTCCCTCGAGCCGACGGACCCTTCAAGGTGCTAGCACGCTACAACGACAACGCCTACAAGATTGGACTAACACGAGACAAGTACACCGTGAGCGACATCTTCAACGTCAAAGACCTCGCGCCTTTCCATGGTGATGCAGATTTTGATCCGAGGTCGGATCTTTCCCAAGGGAGGGGAGATGATGCGGAGCATCCTTCCATCATCCCCATGGACTCTACTTCGACTACACTTGCTCCAAGAGGACCCATGACAAGAGCCCGAGCACGCGCCATCCAATCCGAGGTTAACTCTCTCCTTGTTGAATTTCCCTTTGACCCATTTGAGACATGGCTACTACCTCAAACGGAGACACTTTGTGTGCTCAGGTACCATGAAAGCAGCCAAGGAGAAGGAGTGGTGCAAGATGGACATCCAGATCAAGGAGGCATTCTACCCAGCCTGGGAGGACCGGTACAACCGCCCAACCATCGCCCGGGCGGAACAACCGGTCAGCCACCGCCCAACAACCGGCCGCTATTCTGTGAGCAAGCGGTGCAAGGCCGGTACAGCACCGGTTCTACCGATTTCTGCCCGAAGACCGGAACAACCGCCCCAACTTCCGGTACAACCGCTGGCTCCTTCGACGCCCACATCCAGAAGCCAGCGCCCGACACCCAGCGGTAGTACCGCCTTCCACCACCGGAACTACCGCCCCTCAGGAGCTCTCAGCGGTACTACCGCCCCCATGACCGGTACTACCGGCCTGCCTGTGCGCAGTGCACTTACCCCTTCGTGACTTAGCACTATATATACTCGTCTCCTAGCTTCGTATTAGGGTTAGCATTGGATTAGCTCATATTTGTGAGAGAGCCTTTGCTCATCCACTTGGATACTTCTCCTCGGAGTTCAGGACCTCTTCGGAGAAGATCCCCCAAGCGGATTCAAGACCCCTTTCTAGGGAAGACGCCAAGACCTCCGTTAGGAGATGAACTGTCCCTTGTATCCTTACCTTTGTTGATTGTGGATCATATGTATCTCTTTGTGTTCGGTGATCTAGCACTCGTGTGATCTATTCTTTGTCGGTTTCGTGATTCTCTCTCGTCCTCCCCGTGATTTCCCCTTTGTGCTTCCGCGTGTTCTTCGTGTTTCTCCCGTGGGATCCCTCCAAACGTGAAAGATCATCCACCTAGGGTTCTGCCCTACATCAGCCTGTCCGGCAATACACTCGCCGAACCCACGATGCAACAGCCAGGGAGGAAGCAAGCCACGTCAAAAGTCCAGGTGGTCTCTATAACGAGTTTAATACCTGTTTTACTTACAATCCCGCAGCTTGCCCCTGGAGGGGAATATGTCAAATACTCCCATCCCTTTCTTACCGCACTTCTTGTATCGTTCTGCTTTCGCAGCAGCCCTTTTTTAATAAACAATATATAGCTCTTACCTATTATTGTACTTATCTATTTTTATATACAAATATGTTCAGTCATGACATTCTGCAACCGTACACTTTGGTACGGATAATACACCAGGGGCTTACAACACCCCATAACATGGTGTGAGAAGACCGAACACTCTAACGAGTGCGGCACCCCGAACTTATAGCACTATATGCATCGGCTCCGAATCATGTCTTTGGTCAATAGTTGGGTTTGCCCGGCTCCCATGTTTTGGTACCTTACGTTCCGCATTGTTGGCTAAGGTAGCGCTAGGAGAACTACTGCGATTGTGCCCCAGTTGAGCTGGGTTAACACCTCAGTAGAGAAAGCTAAAACTGACTGTCATGATAGTGCGAGAGACCGGTCGCTGTTCGCGAGGTTTCTTCGAGTCCTTAAAGACTTATGCCGCTTCGAGCAAGGAACCGGACTTATCCGGCCTAGGCATGGATAGCGCCCCGAACTCGGTCTTCCGAATACTAGGGGCTTCGCTGAAATTTAAAATTATAGAATTCTATGGCTAAGTGAGAGTGATAAAGCATTATAGGTCCGACGGCCTGGTTCGTTGTGCTGAACGCCTCCCTAGATGGACCCAAGAATGGGAACAAGAGCGCTCAGGTTTATCCCGAACACCCTAGCACTCGTGGCATGGGGGTCGAAGCCGACGACTTGCATCTCTCAGATTTGATAAACGGCCGCACAGAAGGTAATATTTTAAATTAACAAGCGTTGCTTAACGCATATGAACATAGCTTCAACGTACAGGATAACAAATGCGAGTCTACTCAAAAATTACATCTTTGGAGCACTCATCCGCTATGCGGCGGGCACCCTTCAGAACGCCATTATAATACATCTCGGGCGTACGATACTCCTTGCCCGGCGGTGGCGCGTCCGTCAACAGCTTCTCCGCGTCTAGCTTGCCCAGTGCACCTTAGCACGGGCAAGGCACCGACGGGCACCTTCAATACAAACGGAGCGCTTGACAACCTCAATCCACGGACACGCGTCCACCAGCCGCCGCACCAGACCAAAGTAACTCCCAAGCATGACTTCTCCAGGCCACAGCCGAGATATGAGGCCCTTCATGGCCTGTTCGGCCACCTTGTGGAGCTCGACCAGCTGCTTCAGCTGGTCGCTCAGGGGCACCGGATGTTCGGCCTCAGCATACTGAGACCAGAACACTTTTTCCGTTGAGCTCCCCTCTTCGGCTCGGTAGTATGCGGCGGCATCAGAGACACTACGGGGCAGATCGGCGAACGCTCCTGGAGAGCTCCGAATTCGGGTAAGTAGCAGATAATTAACTTTTATATTTTTGCTTTGCATAAAGAATGCCTTACCCGCTGCTATCTTCTTCATCGCCTCGATCTCCTGAAGGGCCTTCTGGGCTTCGGCCTTAGAGGTCTTGGCATTCTCAAGAGCCAAGGCAAGCTCGGACTCTCGAGTCTTTGAGTCACGCTCCAAACTCTCGTGTTTTTCCACGAGAGCCTGGAGCTCTTGCCGCACCTCCGCCACCCGCGCCTCCTGCTTCTCTCGCTCGGTGCGCTCCAAGGCCGCACTCTTTTCGACCTTAGAGACCGACTCTTTCAGGGTCGCCACCTCGGTCGTGGCTCCTGCAACATTAACGTTGGTCCTGTTATTACTTTGCAACCAAGTATTTCTATATACATTTACAGGAGGTACTATGTACCCTCTTTATCCTCGAGCTGCTTCTTGGCACGGCCGAGCTCGCTCTCGGACCACTCGAGGCTTTCCTTCAAGGCATTGACCTCTGCAGTCAGTGCGGCAGAGGTCAGCAGCGTAGCCTGCATTCCCATATTGACATATTTCTATTAGACTCCTGCGTATATCTTTTTAGATCCTCAGCTCGGCTTTTCTTTCCGAACACTGAACTAAGCATCGGTGGCTACTGTCTATGCGGTAATATTTTTTATATATGTTTTTGAACACATACCTCAAAGCCCGTTAACAGGCTTGTGCAGGCTTCCGTCAGCCCGCTCTTGGCAGACTGAACCTTCTGAATCACCACACTCATAACAGTGCGGTGTTCTTCGTCGATGGAGGCGCCGTTAAGCGCCTCCAGCAAATTGTCCGGCGCCTCCGGGTGGACGGAAGTCGCCGGTGTCGCAGGCTTTCCCTTCTTATGAAGGCGTCGCCTGTCGGACTCTGGAACTACTGATGGTTCCGGAGCAGTGTCTGGCCCGGGGCCGGACTTAGATCCCTCTGGGGCTTTACCCCCTTTGGGCTTGGAGTCCGGAAGGTCGCCTTGTGCCGTTTCCAGGACCACCTCCTCCTGGTTTTGTCCCCTACAGGACTCCACCTCAGCGTCATCTGTAGGGAGAGGGGAGGAGGCCGTCGGAAGTGAAGCGCTATTCATGTCCGACGAATTCAGAGATCCGCTCGATGAATCGCCAAGCTGAGCTCTGGGCGGACTGCATGATTAGCTTCGGCGTTAAAAGCTATCGAATAATAAAGGAGTGCAATAAGTCATTCGGGTAGCCGGACACTTCTGATTTTGCCAGTCCTGTCAAAGGAACGGGAGTTTAGATCCCACATAAAGTCACACTATGAAATTCGGGTATCCCGTAAGGGACTAAATGTAAGCTTACTTCGGAGGCTTGACGTTTGGCGCAGAATCCGCGATCCTCGGTGACGGGAGGGGAGACCTCGGAACTCTTGAAAAGCACCTTCCAGGCGTCCTCGTGCTTTGTTTCGAAGAGCCGGGATAGAGTCTGGTGCCGGGCCGGGTCGAACTCCCACAAATTGAAGTCCCGTCGTTGACACGAGAGGATCCGGCGGAAGAGCATGACCTGGACCACGTTGACAAGCTCGACCTTCTTGGTCACCAGGTCTCGGACGCATGTTTGGAGTCCGGTCACCTCTTCCGGATTGCGCCATGACAGGCCCGTCTCTTTCCAAGATGTGAGCTGGGTGGGGATGCCGGATCGAAATTCGGGGGCCGCTGCCCATTTAGGGTCACGCGGCTCGGTGATATAAAACCACCCCGATTACCACCCTTTGATGGTTTCCACGAAGGCACCCTCGAGCCAGGTGACGTTGGCTATCTTGCCCACCATGGCGCCTCCGCATTCCGCCTATCGGCCTTGCACGACCTTCGGCTTGACGCTGAAGATCTTCAGCCATAGGCCAAAGTGGGACTGGATGCGGAAGAAGGCCTCGCACACGACGATCAACGCCGAGATATTGAGGATGAAGTTCGGGGCCAGATCGTGGAAGTCCAGGCCGTAGTAGAACATGAGCCCCCGGACGAACGGGTGAAGAGGAAAACCCAGTCCACGGAGGAAATGGGGAAGAAAAACGACCCTCTCATGGGGCCTGGGGGTGGGGATGAGTTGCCCCACATCTGGAAGCCGGTGCGTGATGTCGTTAGACAAGTATCCGGCTGATAGAGGCGGAGGTGTCCCGTCTTTCGATGAGATGATGGATTTCGCTTTGGTGGAAGTCGACTTTGACGATCCGAGTACGATCGTGCGAGGACGTCGCACCTTAGCAATCGCTAAACCAACTCCGAGAGGTTATTGAGCACGCCGGAGCACGATCAACCTGACCACGAGGGTCTGTTTCCTGCGAGCAAACGAAGAACAAGCAAGAAACTGAGATTGCAATTTGGATATTGCGAATATAAGATGAAAGCTTTATTGATCAAGGTGGGGTTCTGTGACGCCTTTGTCTGGTCGTTGAACACAAACGAAGTACGCGAAGTTGCAGCTATGGCGAACTTTTAATCTAAACAAAACCCAAAGTCTAAACGGTGCCCTAAGGGCTGTATATATGGAGGAAGAGAGGGGGAATTTCGTGGCTCTTAGTGGAGGGGTCCGAAATCAATCCTATCTCTTGTTTCCCCACACATACGGACTCTAAAAATAGCCTATACTTATGTATTTCGAAATTACATGGGCCTGGCCCAATAAAAAGGTGACGCAGCACCTATAATAGCCTCGGGACGAAATTTATGAAGTGGCATCTTGTATATTTCGTCCAAGGCTTCATGCTCCCATTATGGTGGCTTCAAAGTCCTGAAATCATCACTTGTAACTCCGTTCTTGTTCCCCTTGCGCATGGCATCATCTCCATGCTTGTTCTTGCTCCAATGTTCATCCTTCTCCAAGCTAGGCCCTTCATTTGTAAGCAAAACAAATGTATCCAATTTAGGCAGCATCATATTCTCATGAACATTAGAATCATTGCCAAGAAACGAAAGTACCTGATAATTTAATAGGCGTGCGCGAGCTCTAGTAATTGGTCCCGTATATGTAGCAGTAGGGGCTGTGGGTGTAACACTGGTATTGATGTCCTCATCATCCTCCCCTTCTTGAAATGAAGTCGTCCTCGACGGAAACTCATCTTCCTCACCCAAATAAGGCTTCAAATCTGCAATGTTAAAAGTGGGACTAACCCCAAAATCTGCAGGCAGCTCAAGTTTATATGCATTATCATTTATTTTCTCTAACACCTTAAAGGGACCATCAGCACGTGGCATTAGCTTTGATTTGCGCAAATCAGGAAATCTATCCTTACGCAAATGTAACCAAACAAGATCTCCAGGTGCAAACACAACATGTTTTCTACCCTTATCTCCAGCAAGTTTATATTTAGCATTCATACGCTCAATGTTTTCCTTAGTTAACTCATGCATTTTTAAAATCAATTCAGCACGTTGTTTAGCATCAAAATTAACCTTCTCCGAAGATGGAAGAGGCAACAAATCAATAGGTGCATGAGGTAGGAAACCATACACAACTTCAAAAGGGCACATCTTACTAGTAGAATGCAATGAACGATTATAAGCAAATTCAATATGAGGCAAGCATTCCTCCCACATTTTCTTATTATTCTTCAAAACAACCCTAAGCATAGTAGACAACGTTCTATTGACTACTTCAGTTTGTCCATCAGTTTGGGGGTGACAAGTAGTACTAAAAAGCAGTTTAGTCCCCAACTTAGCCCATAAACATCTCCAAAAGTGGCTAAGAAATTTAGTATCACGATCTGAAACAATAGTATTTGGCACACCATGCAAGCGAATAATTTCACGAAAGAACAAATCAGCAACATTAACAGCATCATCGCTTTTATGACATGGTATAAAGTGTGCCATTTTCGAGAATCTATCCACGACAACAAATATGCTATCCCTCCCCTTCTTTGTTCGAGGTAAACCTAAAACAAAGTCCATAGATATATCCTCCCAAGGAACACTAGGTACAGGCAAAGGCATATATAAACCATGAGGATTGAGTCGTGACTTAGCTTTTTGACATGTAGTGCATCGAGCAATAAAACGCTCAACATCCCGTCTCATCTTTGGCCAAAAGAAATGTGTAGCAAGTACGTCCTCCGTCTTCTTCACGCCAAAGTGTCCCATTAATCCTCCTCCATGCGCCTCTTACAACAACAAAAGACGAACGGAGCTAGCTGGAATGCATAGCTTGTTAGCACGAAACACAAATCCATCGTTAACGACGAACTTGTTCCACATTCTTCCTTCTTTACAATTCTGCATTACATCTTTAAAATCAGCATCATGCACATATTGATCTTTGATGGTCTCCAAACCAAATATTTTGAAGTCAAGTTGTGAAAGCATAGTATAGCGGCGAGACAATGCATCAGCAATAACATTTTCTTTTCCCTTCTTGTGTTTAATGACATAAGGAAAAGTCTCAATGAATTCAACCCATTTAGCATGTCTACGATTCAATTTAGCTTGACTTTTAATATGTTTCAAAGATTCATGATCAGAATGTATAACAAATTCTTTGGGCCATAAATAATGTTGCCATGTTTCTAAAGTCCGAACAAGAGCATATAATTCTTTATCATAAGTAGAATAATTCAGACTAGGCCCACTCAATTTTTCAGAAAAGTATGCAACAAGTTTGCCATCTTGTAATAACACACCGCCTAATCCAATTCCACTAGCATCACATTCAAGCTCAAAAGTCTTATTAAAATCAGGAACTTGGAGTAAAGGAGCATGTGTCAACTTATCTTTCAATACCGAGAAGGCTTCTTCCTGTGCGGTACCCCAAAGAAAAGGCACACCTTTCTTTGTAAGCTCATTGAGAGGTGCAGCAATGGTGCTGAAATCTCTCACAAAACGCCTATAGAATCCAGCGAGGCCAAGAAAACTCCTCACTTGTGTGACCGTTTTGGGTTGCGGCCAACTCTCAATAGCTTCAATCTTGGCTTTATCAACTTCAATTCCCTGTGGAGTAACAACATAGCCAAGAAAAGATACTCGGTCGGTGCAAAAGGTGCACTTCCTAAGGTTACCAAACAAACGTGCATCACGTAGAGCAATAAAAACAGCACGTAAATGTTCCAAATGTTCTTCCAAAGATCTGCTATAAATCAATATGTCATCAAAGTAAACTACCACAAATCGTCCAATGAAAGCACGTAAAACTTCGTTCATTAATCTCATGAAAGTACTAGGTGCATTAGTTAACCCAAAAGGCATGACTAACCACTCATATAATCCAAACTTAGTTTTAAATGCTGTTTTCCATTCATCCCCTAATTTCATACGAATTTGATGGTATCCACTATGCAAATCAACTTTGGAGAATATTGTAGAGCCACTCAATTCATCAAGCATATCATCTAGCCTAGGAATAGGATGACGATAACGAATAGTAATATTATTAATGCCTCTACAATCAACACACATACGCGATGTACCATCCTTTTTCGGCACTAGAATAATAGGAACAACACAAGGACTAAGGGATTCGCGTATATCACCTTTGTCGAGAAGCTCTTGTACTTGACGCATAATCTCCTTCGTCTCCTCTGGATTGGTACGGTATGGCACACGGTTTGGCAGTGAAGCACCGGGAATTAAGTCGATCTGATTCTCAATCCCTCGAATAGGTGGTAATCCCGGTGGCACGTCTTGTGGAAAGACGTCAGCGAACTCCTGCAAAATGTTAGTGATAGCAGGAGGCAAAGAGGAAGGCACGTCCTCAAATGAAAATAATGCCTCTTTGCACACAAAAGCATAGCAAACAGATTTGCTGAAATCTAGCTCATCAATATCAGATTTGGTGGCAAATAAACATGCACTTTTCAATTTAATTTCAGAAGCAACACTAGATGGTTTATTATTAGGCTTCATTTGTTGCTCAAATTCTTTTGCCACAATCTGATTTTCACTCTTATTCTTCTCTTGTTGTGCTTTATTAGCTCTATGAATATCATCTTTCAAAATAGAATCAGGAGTCATAGGAAGCAAAGTAATATTTTTATCCTTATGAACAAGAGTATACTGATTGTTTCTACCATGGTGTACAGATTTTTTATCAAATTGCCATGGTCTACCAAGTAATAAGGAACATGCTTGCATAGGTACCACATCACAATCAACATAATCAGCATATGTAGATATACTAAAATGCACACGAACAGTACGTGTTACCTTAACCTTGCCGCTGTTGTTGAACCATTGGATGTAGTAAGGATGTGGATGTGGTCTTGTGGTGAGAGAAAGCTTCTCCACCAACTCCATGCTAGCCAAGTTGTTGCAGCTCCCTCCATCTATGATGACGCGCACAGAATGTTCTTTCACAACTCCCTTGGTATGGAACAAATTGTGCCTCTGATTTTGCTCAGCTTGTGTGACCTGCACACTCAAAACACGTTGAGCAACTAAACATTCATACCTGTCAGCGTCTTCAGGAGCCATGTATTACGTCTCATGATCAGAATCATCTCCACCATGTTCTTCACGTGTAATAAGAGCCAAAGTCTCCTCATCATAGTCACTAGCGGACTCATATCCACCATCCGCGGTAGCAATCATCACACGCGGAGATTTGCATTCTCTCACATAATGACCTCCTCCCTTACAACGACGACAAATAATATCACTTGTGTGCCCTGTTGATGCCCTGGAAGAAGAAGAACTCCGTGCAGGCCCAGCAGGTGCGCTCTTGGCAGATAATGGTGGTTGTGCCTGTTTTCTTGTATCACGACTGGAGGAGGCACCTAATTGAGGTGCTGGTGCAGTTGAAGTAGAAAAGTTAGTTCGCGCCAATGCTTGTCGATCCTGCACTTCACGTTCAGCTTTACAAGCAAGATGGAATAAACGATTGATATTAGTATACTCCTTATAGTCTAGAATGGTCTGAATCTCTCTATTTAATCCACCCAGAAAACGTGCAAGCATAGCTTCATTCTCCTCAACAATACCACATCTAATCATGCCAGTTTGTAATTCCTGATAATATTCTTCTACAGAATTTTTTCCTTGTCTTAAGCGCTGTAATTTTTGAAGCAATTCACGTTGATAATATGGTGGAACCCAACGAGTACGCATAGCAGTTTTCAAAGCAGCCCAAGTAGCGGGAATAGGATATAATCTACAATGTTCAGACCACCATACACATGCAAAACTAGTGAAAGCACAAACAGCAGCAGCAACCCGTCTCTCCTCGGGATATTGTAAACATGTAAAACGTTGTTCAGTTTCTAACTCCCAAGTAAGATATATATCAGGAACATATCTACCCTCAAATGGTGGAATATTCAATTTCAGTTTAGGAATATGGACATCATCTCGTACCTGAGGTGGTGGTGCGGGCCTACCATTACGAATATATACCTGAGGTCGACCTGGTGGTGGTGGTGCTGGTGGCTGCACGTAGTTCGGATTTTGATCAACCTCATCCTCATAATCTCCCACATAATCATCATCCTCCTGGATACCAGCAGCAGCAGTAGCAGGAGCCAAAGAAGCACCAACAGCAGTAGCAGCGGCACCAGAATGTTGTCCTGCCTCAATAGGAACACGCTGTGCTCGTCCATACTGATTTGGAAGGGAGCGTAGTTGTTGTTGTTGCAGAGGTGCGACAGGTGCAGCTGGTGGTGGAAGACGCGCAAGCAGTTCATTAAATCTGTTATCGAGCTTTGTTTCGAACGTCTTCTCAAGGCCAGTAATCTTCTCCATGGCCTCTTCAAAATTATTCAGCACATCTTGCACCTGTTCAGTCATCATGTGTTGAAACTTATCATGAAGCTCCTTGTTCGATAAATTCTCCCAGTCAATCTCGTCGGCTTGTGATCCTGGCATGGTTAGCAGCAATAGAAACACACAAGAATATGATCCTACAGACTACGAACAAGTGGTGGTGGTGGGTGTCACAAATCCGTCAAGCAAACCTCAAATTCTTACCAGTTCTTACCCAGCAGAAGGTGGTGATCGGCAACCGTTGTAGTCAAAACTCTCAAAGCTTGGATAGAGCGATTACCAGGGAGAGTCAAACGCACGACGTAGATGTATGTGGAGCTGGGAAGGCTTATAAATATGGTAGCAAAAAGGGTCAGCAATAATCAATTCAGAGATGCAAAGTTGAATAAATGCTCAACGACGGTACTGTGCTGGTCCTAGGCTAGACTGTGCTAGAGACGCGAGCCTAGAACACCAACAAAATCACGGCGCGGCACGTAAATAAGGGAAAAGCACACTCAGAAATTTTTTTTCGCTCTTTTTTTTTGCGCTCTTTTTTTTTGCGCTGCTTTTTTTTTGCGGAAAATCACTATAATGGCGAGTGTCTCAAAACTCTTCCTAGCTCAAACGGACAGGACGGGCACGAAATTTTTTTGACCATTTTTTTTTCGGCTGCCCGGACCCAAAACTGGAAACGGGTCAAAAAAAACTTCCTATAATGGCACCTGTCTCAAAACACTCAGAAACACCTAAAAATAGGATAGCCAGAATTTTTTTCGAAAAATGCATTTTCGAAAAATTTTGGGCCTAAACGGAGCGTGGCTACCCGACTTTTTTTTTCCGAAACCTACTCCGGCAAGGAAACACGAATCGGAATCTAGATGGATCTCGAAAACAAACCTAGTATGCAAGGAACTCGATCTAAACTACGAAAAACTGTAAAATCTCACCGAGCAACCTGGAAATCTGATACCACTTGATAGAGGCGGAGGTGTCCCGTCTTTCGATGAGATGATGGATTTCGCTTTGGTGGAAGTCGACTTTGACGATCCGACTACGATCGTGCGAGGACGTCGTGCCTTAGCAATCGCTAAACCAACTCCGAGAGGTTATTGACCATGCCGGAGCACGATCAACCTGACCACGAGGGTCTGTTTCCTGCGAGCAAACGAAGAACAAGCAAGAAACTGAGATTGCAATCTGGATATTGCGAATATAAGATGAAAGCTTTATTGATCAAGGTGGGGTTCTGTGACGCCTTTGTCTGGTCGTTGAACACAAACGAAGTACGCGAAGTTGCAGCTATGGCGAACTTTTAATCTAAACAAAACCCAAAGTCTAAACGGTGCCCTAAGGGCTGTATATATGGAGGAAGAGAGGGGGAATTTCGTGGCCCTTGGTGGAGGGGTCCGAAATCAACCCTATCTCTTGTTTCCCCACACATACGGACTCTAAAAATAGCCTATACTTATGTATTTCGAAATTACATGGGCCTGGCCCAATAAAAAGGTGACGCAGCACCTATAATAGCCTCGGGACGAAATTTATGAAGTGGCATCTTGTATATTTCGTCCAAGGCTTCATGCTCCCATTATGGTGGCTTCAAAGTCCTGAAATCATCACTTGTAACTCCGTTCTTGTTCCCCTTGCGCATGGCATCATCTCCATGCTT
The DNA here is from genome assembly GCF_018294505.1 of Triticum aestivum. NCBI lineage: Eukaryota > Viridiplantae > Streptophyta > Magnoliopsida > Poales > Poaceae > Triticum > Triticum aestivum. Next base: position 323,477,960 of record NC_057813.1, read on the forward strand.
GTTCTTGCTCCAATGTTCATCCTTCTCCAAGCTAGGCCCTTCATTTGTAAGCAAAACAAATGTATCCAATTTAGGCAGCATCATATTCTCATGAACATTAGAATCATTGCCAAGAAACGAAAGTACCTGATAATTTAATAGGCGTGCGCAAGCTCTAGTAATTGGTCCCGTATATGTAGCAGTAGGGGCTGTGGGTGTAACACTGGTATTGATGTCCTCATCACCGGCCTTCCTCAGGTTTTTGATTTGCCCCTCCGTGATGGAGGAGGCCATCCATCTATCTCCCGCTCCGGACATGGTTGGAGAAGGTTGAGGTGGGAAGTGCGGGCTTGGGCGCTGGAGCTCAAGCGCTGAGGGACGGATAAGCAGAGGAGGAAGAGGGCGTGAATGGAAAGGGCGGATTCTTATCCCCTTATATGGGCGGCCAAAACTACGAGCCCCCCACCGGCCTAATAAAACTCGCTTATCTCCCAAGCGCCGCGGTTAATGGCGCGGTTGGGTTACCCACACCCGTATTGATGAGAATCCCGGAATAAGGGGACACGATCTCTGCTTTGACAAGACATGCCAAGGAAACCGCCTCGCTAAACGCGCTGAGGTGGAACAATAAAATGAATAAAAGCCTGGCCGTGGCATGATGTCACGCTGCAGAATACGTCAGCAGATCCGATTGATACAAATATTATTCTCTCTACGATGGAATGTGGAACTTCTTTTGCAGATCCGGACACTACCCTGGTGTTCAACATCTTCTATGAAATATTCGGAGGAGGAACCCGCCTTGCAATGCCGAAGACAACTTGCGTGCCGGACTCGTCGTCATTGAAGCCTGGTTCAGGGGCTACTGAGGGAGTTCTGGATTAGGGGGTGTCCGGATGGCCGGACTAAGACCTTTGGCCAGACTCCCGGACTATGAAGATACAAGATTGAAGACTCCGTCCCGTGTCCGGATGGGACTTTCCTTGGTGTGGAGGGCAAGCTTGGCGATACGATATGAAGATCTCCTCCCATTGTAACCGACTCTGTGTAACCCTAGCCCTCTCCGGTGTCTATATAAACCGGAGAGTTTTAGTCCGTAGGACGAACAATAATCATACCATAGGCTAGCTTCTAGGGTTTAGCCACTCCGATCTCGTGGTAGATCTACTCTTGTACTACCCATATCATCAATATTAATCAAGCAGGAGTAGGGTTTTACCTCCATCGAGAGGGCCCGAACCTGGGTAAAAACATCGTGTCCCTTGTCTCCTGTTACCATCCGCCTAGACGCACAGTTCGGGACCCCCTACCTGAGATCCGCCGGTTTTGACACCGACAGCAGGTGTATGAGACATTTCTACAATCCACATATGAAGATAAGGCAAAAGGAGAAGTTTGGGTTCTGTTCAAAAAGTCCTCTCACGTCACTTTTGGGCCAAGAAAAGATAGAGTCCAAGTCTCTCACATTCTGGATTCAGATTCGGACTGCGCAGACATACTTGACTCAAAACGCCAACATATTTCATGCTCCTTCCAACCCATTTGGATTCACCTTCAAATTCGTCTGGAGCATTGAGATATCGATGAAACAATCTGACGCTACAGCAGAATCCGAGTCAAACAACAAGTCCAAAGGTGTTGCATCACCTCCACTTGGGCCCATGAGCCTTGTACTACCCAGGGTTGGTTTTAGGCTGCCTTGTGACGTTCTCCCACCTCCTTGGCCGCCACCCTTGCTCCTATATAAGTAGATCCATCTAGTAGCTTTTTCCTTGGGATTTGTTTAGTTAAAAGTTAGCCATAGCAACTTCGTGTACTTTGTTTGTGTCCAATGACCAGACCAAGACCACTTACGGATCCCCACCTTTATTGATAGAGGCAAAGGTGTCCCGTCTTTCGATGAGATGATAACTATCGACTTGGTGGAGACGACTTTGACGATCCAACTACAAACGTGCACGACGTTGCGCCTTAGCAATCGCTAAACCAATCTCCTGAGGTTACTGACGATGCCGGAAGCACGGTCAGCCTGACCACGAAGTTCTATTTCTGCAAGCAATCGAAGAACGAGCAAGAATATGATAAAGCAATCTAAATATTGCAAATATATATGAGGTATTGATAATGGTGGGGATCCGGAAGCGGTCTTGGTCTGGTCGTTGGACACAAACGAAGTACACGAAGTTGCAATGGCTAACTTTTAACTAAACAAATCCCAAAGTAAAAGCTACTAGATGGATCTACTTATATAGGAGCAAGGGGTGGCGGCCAAGGAGGTGGGAGGACGTCCCAAGGCAGCCTAAAACTAAATCTAGGTCGTACAAGGCCAATGGGCCCAAGTGGAGGTGATGTAACACCTTTGAACTTGTAGTTTGACTCGGATTCTGCTGCAGCATCAGATTGTTTCGTCCATAACTCAAAGCTCCGGACGAATTTGAAGGTGATTCCAATTGGGTTGGAAAGTGCACGAAATCTAGTTTCCAACAAAAAAAGAATCACCCAATTCGGAGTCCGTATGAAAAATTTGTGTGCGTTTTGAGTCAGGTATGTCTGTGCAGTCCGAATCTGAATCCAGAACGTGAGAGACTTGGACTCTATCTTCTCTTGGGCCAAAAGTGACGTGAGAGAACTTTTTGGACAGCAAATAAACATCTCTTTCTTCCTTATCTTCATATGTGGATTGTACAAATGTCCCATACACCTGCAATTAGACAAAACACAAAAGTGTGTGAAGTATTTTTGTTCTGGATAACATAAATAGATTATTGAATAGTTTGCACTAGAAATCACCTGACAAATATGCATATATGCAATATTTTTGGTCATATCCAAGGTAGTCATGTCCTCATCATCCTCCCCTTTTTGAAAATAAAGCCGTCCTCGGCGTTGCTTAATCTGAAATGTGGCTAACAAAAGAGACAAGGTGTACATGTTGTATATGTATATGTCATCCATTTTTACTTCCCTTGATTTTTGCATATATGACACATGAATAGATGAGTAACTTGCATAGTTCATAAAATCTAAAGCCAAAAAATTAGCACAAGAAGTAGAAGGCATGAAAATATTGCAACTCAGTTTGCACATATAAGTGAAGCTCTTATTCATTTCAAAAGATTGACAATGTTCATCATTAAACCATCCCAACATTGGTGAATAAACCTTACTTGCATCAAATTTACATGCTACAACATGCTTAAATAAGCAAACATGCAATAAGTCATTCAACACAGAATCATCACCAAGATTAGAGGTCATATCAAAATGATTAAACATTGGTTCTTTTGCATCAATAGTTAATTAAATGGGTGCACTCAAAATTGTTGGTATTTCAGTTGTTTGATCACATGGCAAAGTCAAATTATCAACGTAGTCCTCTAAAATAGGTGGTGTGATCAAAGTAGTGGGTAGCTCATCAGATGGTGCATTCAAATTGACAAGGCATTCATCATTCTCATGTAGAGATGGAAGATCAGTACCTTTGTCATTACCTCTTATGATCAACTCAGATGATGTAGCCACTCTTGGGGTGATAGAGGCGAGGGTCCCGATCTTTCGATGAGATGGTGGATTTCGCTTTGGTGGAAGTCGACTTTGACGATCCGACTACGAACGTGCGAGGACGTCGCGCCTTAGCAATCGCTAAACCAACTCCGAGAGGTTATTGACCACGCCGGAGCACGATCAACCTGACCACGAGGGTCTGTTTCCTGCGAGCAAACGAAGAACAAGCAAGAAACTAAGATTGCAATCTGGATATTGCGAATATAAGATGAAAGCTTTATTGATCAAGGTGGGGTTCTGTGACGCCTTTGTCTGGTCGTTGAACACAAACGAAGTACGCGAAGTTGCAGCTATGGCGAACTTTTAATCTAAACAAAACCCAAAGTCTAAACGATGCCCTAAGGGTTGTATATATGGAGGAAGAGGGGGGAATTTCGTGGCCCTTGGTGGAGGGGTCCGAAATCAACCCTATCTCTGGTTTCCCCACACATACGGACTCTAAAAATAGCCTATACTTATGTATTTCGAAATTACATGGGCCTGGCCCAATAATAAGGTGATGCAGCACCTAAAATAGCCTCGGGACGAAATTTATGAAGTGGCATCTTGTATATTTCGTCCAAGGCTTCATGCACCCATTATGGTGGTTTCAAAGTCCTGAAATCATCACTTGTAACTCCGTTCTTGTTCCCCTTGCGCATGCCATCATCTCCATGCTTGTTCTTGCTCCAATGTTCATCCTTCTCCAAGCTAGGCCCTTCATTTGTAAGCAAAACAAATGTATCCAATTTAGGCAGCATCATATTCTCATGAACATTAGAATCATTACCAAGAAACGAAAGTACCTGGTAATTTAGTTGGCGTGCACGAGCTCTAGTAATTGGTCCAGTATGTATAGCAGCAGGGGTTGTGGGTGTAACAATTGTATTGATGTCCTCATCATCCTCCCCTTCTTGAAATGAAGTCGTCCTCGACGGAAGTTCATCTTCCGCACCCAAATAAGGCTTCAAATCTGCAATGTTAAAAGTGGGACTAACCCCAAAATCTGCAGGCAGCTCAAGTTTATATGCATTATCATTTATTTTCTCTAACACCTTAAAGGGACCATCAGCACGTGGCATTAACTTTGATTTGCGCAAATCAGGAAATCTATCCTTACGCAAATGTAACCAAACAAGATCTCCAGGTGCAAACACAACATGTTTTCTACCCTTATCTCCAGCAAGTTTATATTTAGCATTCATACGCTCAATGTTTTCCTTAGTTAACTCATGCATTTTTAAAATCAATTCAGCACGTTGTTTAGCATCAAAATTAACCTTCTCCGAAGATGGAAGAGGCAACAAATCAATAGGTGCACGAGGTAGGAAACCATACACAACTTCAAAAGGGCACATGATAGAGGCGGGGGTGTCCCGATCTTTCGATGAGATGATAACTATCGATTTGGTGGAGACGACTTTGACGATCCGACTACAGACGTGCACAACGTTGCGCCTTGGCAATCGCTAAACCAATCTCCTGAGGTTACTGACGATGCCGGAAGCACGGTCAGCCTGACCACGAAGGTCTATTCCTGCAAGCAATCGAAGAACGAGCAAGAATATGATAAAGCAATCTGAATATTGCAAATATATATGAGGTATTGATAATGGTGGGGATCTGGAAGCGGTCTTGGTCTGGTCGTTGGACACAAACGAAGTACACGAAGTTGCAATGGCTAACTTTTAACTAAACAAATCCCCAGGAAAAGCTACTAGATGGATCTACTTATATAGAAGCAAGGGGTGGCGGCCAAGGAGGTGGGAGGACGTCCCAAGGCAGCCTAAAACTAAATTTAGGTCGTACAAGGCCAATGGGCCCAAGTGGAGGTGATGTAACACCTTTGGACTTGTAGTTTGACTCGGATTCTGCTGCAGCATCAGATTGTTTCGTCCACAACTCAACGCTCCGGACGAATTTGAAGGTGATTCCAATTGGGTTGGAAAGTGCACGAAATCTAGTTTCCAACAAAAAAAGAATCACCCAATTTGGAGTCCGTATGAAAAACTTGTTTGCGTTTTGAGTCAGGTATGTCTGTGCAGTCCGAATCTGAATCCAGAACGTGAGAGACTTGGACTCTATCTTCTCTTGGGCCAAAAGTGACGTGAGAGAACTTTTTGGACAGCAAATAAACATCTCTTTCTTCCTTATCTTCATATGTGGATTGTACAAATGTCCCATACACCTGCAATTAGACAAAACACAAAAGTGTGTGAAGTATTTTTGTTCTGGATAACATAAATAGATTATTGAATAGTTTGCACTAGAAATCACCTGACAAATATGCATATATGCAATATTTTTGGTCATATCCAAGGTAGTCATGTCCTCATCATCCTCCCCTTCTTGAAAATAAAGCCGTCCTCGGCGTTGCTTAATCTGAAATGTGGCTAACAAAAGAGACAAGGTGTACATGTTGTATATATATATGTCATCCATTTTTACTTCCCTTGATTTTTGCATATATGACACATGAATAGATGAGTAACTTGCATAGTTCATAAAATCTAAAGCCAAAAAATTAGCACAGGAAGTAGAAGGCATGAAAATATTGCAACTCAGTTTGCACATATAAGTGAAGCTCTTATTCATTTCAAAAGATTGACAATGTTCATCATTAAACCATCCCAACATTGGTGAATAAACCTTACTTGCATCAAATTTACATGCTACAACATGCTTAAATAAGCAAACATGCAATAAGTCATTCAACACAGAATCATCACCAAGATTAGAGGTCATATCAAAATGATTAAACATTGGTTCTTTTGCATCAATAGTTAATTCAATGGGTGCACTCAAAATTGTTGGTATTTCAGTTGTTTGATCACATGGCAAAGTCAAATTATCAACGTAGTCCTCTAAAATAGGTGGTGTGATCAAAGTAGTGGGTAGCTCATCAGATGGTGCATTCAAATTGACAAGGCATTCATCATTCTCATGTAGAGATGGAAGATCAGTACCTTTGTCATTACCTCTTATGATCAACTCAGATGATGTAGCCACTCTCGGGGGCGATGTGTCACATGGTGGTGGTGATGTAGTCCTGACAACAACGGATGTGGTTGTCATAGTATGCCTAGTAGTTGAAGGAACAATCATATCAACTCTTGGAATGTGCACCGTGCGCTTGTTCTCCTCATGGCCAACACATCGTTTTATTTCCTGTTCAGCTTTGCAAGCAAGATGAAACAAATGGTCCATAGGATAACACTCTTCATGAATTAGTATCTCTTGAATATCACGGTTTAATCCTTCCCAAAATCTATCCATAAAATCATCTTCACTTTCTTCTAAAGAGGAATGCAACAAGGTAGTTTGTAAATCATCATAATATTTTGTTACAGTTTCACTACCTTGTTTTAAGTGTTGCAACTTCTTAATCATGTCACGAGTATAATAAGCAGGGACGAAAGTATGTCGCATGGCAAGTTTCAAATTATCTGATGAGGACATGACTACCTTGGATATGACCAAAAATATTACATATATGCATATTTGTCAGGTGATTTCTAGTGCAAACTATTCAATAATCTATTTATGTTATCCAGAACAAAAATACTTCACACACTTTTGTGTTTTGTCTAATTGCAGGTGTATGGGACATTTGTACAATCCACATATGAAGATAAGGAAGAAAGAGATGTTTATTTGCTGTACAAAAAGTTCTCTCACGTCACTTTTGGCCCAAGAGAAGATAGAGTCCAAGTCTCTCACGTTCTGGATTCAGATTCGGACTGCACAGACATACCTGATTCAAAACGCACACAAGTTTTTCATACGGACTCCGAATTGGGTGATTCTTTTTTTGTTGGAAACTAGATTTCGTGCACTTTCCAACCCAATTGGAATCACCTTCAAATTCGACCGGAGCGTTGAGTTGTGGACGAAACAATCTGATGCTGCAGCAGAATCCGAGTCAAACAACAAGTCCAAAGGTGTTGCATCACCTCCACTTGGGCCCATTGGCCTTGTACGACCTAGGGTTCGTTTTAGGCTGCCTTGGGACGTCCTCCCACCTCCTAGGCCGTCACCCCTTGCTCCTATATAAGTAGATCCATCTAGTAGCTTTTCCCTTGGGATTTGTTTAGTTAAAAGTTAGCCATTGCAACTTCGTGTACTTTGTTTGTGTCCAACGACCAGACCAAGACCGCTTACGGATCCCCACCTTTATCAATACTTCATCTATATTCGCAATATTCAGATTGCTTTATCATATTCTTGCTGGTTCTTCGATTGCTTGCAGGAATAGACCTTCGTGGTTAGGTTGATTGTGCTTCGGCGTGGTCAATAACCTCTCGGAGTTGGTTTAGCGATTGCTAAGGCGCAACGTCGTGCACGTTTGTAGTCGGATCGTCAAAGTCATCTTCACCAAATTGATAGTTATCATCTCATCGAAAGATCGGGACACCCCGCGTCTATCAAGTGGTATCAGTTTTCAGGTTGCTCGGTGAGAATTTCCAGTTTTCCTAGATTAGATTTATTTTCTTACCCATTGTCCAAGAAAAAGCCACAAAAAAGAGTTAGATCTATTCATCCTTGGTCCAAGCCAGTCTGAGCCTTTGCAATTTTCTTTTCATTGCTTGCATAGTTGAATTATCGGTTGCATCGTCGTGTCGAATTGCTGGTCTTAGTGTCTAGTTCCTTTAGAGTTTCGAGTTCTGTTCACATTAGTCACGCAGCCGCTGCATCATTATCCCATCCGCTGTCCACCATCCAATCCACCAATTTCCACCACGTGCTACGCACTGTTTATTGTCATAATCATAGTTGAGGTCACTCACATCTTCGCCTGATCGAATCTGCATTTTGGCCCAAGAGAAGATAGAGTCCAAGTCTCTCACGTTCTGGATTCAGATTCGGACTGCACAGACATACCTGACTCAAAACGCACACAAGTTTTTCATACGGACTCCGAATTGGGTGATTCTTTTTTTGTTGGAAACTAGATTTCGTGCACTTTCCAACCCAATTGGAATCACCTTCAAATTCGACCGGAGCGTTGAGTTGTGGACGAAACAATCTGATGCTGCAGCAGAATCCGAGTCAAACAACAAGTCCAAAGGTGTTGCATCACCTCCACTTGGGCCCATTGGCCTTGTACGACCTAGGGTTCGTTTTAGGCTGCCTTGGGACGTCCTCCCACCTCCTAGGCCGTCACCCCTTGCTCCTATATAAGTAGATCCATCTAGTAGCTTTTCCCTTGGGATTTGTTTAGTTAAAAGTTAGCCATTGCAACTTCGTGTACTTTGTTTGTGTCCAACGACCAGACCAAGACCGCTTACGGATCCCCACCTTTATCAATACTTCATCTATATTCGCAATATTCAGATTGCTTTATCATATTCTTGCTGGTTCTTCGATTGCTTGCAGGAATAGACCTTCGTGGTTAGGTTGATTGTGCTTCGGCGTGGTCAATAACCTCTCGGAGTTGGTTTAGCGATTGCTAAGGCGCAACGTCGTGCACGTTTGTAGTCGGATCGTCAAAGTCATCTTCACCAAATTGATAGTTATCATCTCATCGAAAGATCGGGACACCCCGCGTCTATCATTATCCCAAGTAGTAGGTATATAATCAGGGTGTAACCGACAATATTCACTCCACCAAACCAAAGCATAACCAGTGAAAGAACCAACCGCAACCTTAACCTTTTTATGTTCATCGAAATTATGGGAAGCAAATATATTTTTTATGTCGAACTCCCATTCAATATATAAAGCAGGTTTAAAACGGCCATTAAATGGTGATATAGATACATTAACCTGATCATGTGCATTTGGATGTTTGTGCACCTCTCGTGACGGTTGTGGTATTTGCAAAGGTGGTGGCACGTCTCCCGCGATCGACAAAGCCCATGAATTGACTCTGGATCCTGTCATGATTAGTAGAACAAGAAACAAAACCCAAAAATAATGTTCCTATAACTACTAGGATGTGGTGGTAAAACGCTCACAGTAAAGCAAATATCAATGTCTTACAAGTTCTTACCATGCAGCAGGCGGTGATCGGCAACCAGCGGTGTCAAGTAACTCCGAATATTGAGTAAAGCGATTGCTAGGGGAGCGTACGTATACACGGTGTAGAAATATGTGGAGCTGGGTTGGCTATATATGGTAGCAAAAGATTAGCAATAATCAATTCAAAGATGCAATGTTGAATAAACGCTCAACGACGGTGCTGTGCTGGTCCTAGGCTAGACCGAACTAGAGACGCGAGCCTAGAACACTAATGAGGTCACGTCGTAGCACAACTAGCATCAATGAAGGACACTAAGTAGCTCTGGACAGCAAGATATAAGTGAAGATCACAACGGCAGTAAAGATAATGAGGTGAAACAACAGCCAAGCAGGATATATCAACAACTTTGTCTCCAACTTTCCTCTGAAAAAGTTTGTGCCGATTTTTTTGTTTTTTTTTCTTCTCTTTTTTTTCCTCACACTTTTTTTTCTTTCTCTCCTTTTTTTTCTCTGACTTTTTTTTCTCCCTTTTTTTTCTCTCGTTTTTTTTCTCTCTCTTTTTTTCTCCCTCTTTCCAAAACAAACTAGATAAGATGCAGATTGGATCAAGTGAAGATGTGAACGATCTCAACTATTATTATGACAATGAATGATGGGTAGCACGTGGTGGAAATTGATAGATGGGTGGTGGACAGCGGAAGAGATAATGATGCAGCGGTGGCGTGACTAATGTGAACAGAACTCGAAACTCTAAACGAACTAGACACTAAGACCAGCAAGTCGACACGACGATGCAACCGATAATTCAACTATGCAAGCAATGAAAGGAAAATTGCAAAGGCTCAGACTGGCTTGGACCAAGGATGAATAGATCTAACTCTTTTTTGTGGCTTTTTCTTGGACAATAGGTAAGAAAATAAATCTAATCTAGGAAAACTGGAAATTCTCACCGAGCAACCTGAAAACTGATACCACTTGATAGAGGCGGGGGTGTCCCGATCTTTCGATGAGATGATAACTATCGATTTGGTGGAGACGACTTTGACGATCCGACTACAAACGTGCACGACGTTGCGCCTTAGCAATCGCTAAACCAACTCCGAGAGGTTATTGACCATGCCGGAGCACAATCAACCTGACCACGAAGGTCTATTCCTGCAAGCAATCGAAGAACAAGCAAGAATATGATAAAAGCAATCTGAATATTGCGAGTATATATGAAGTATTGATAAAGGTGGGGATCCGTAAGCGGTCTTGGTCTGGTCGTTGGACACAAACGAAGTACACGAAGTTGCAATGGCTAACTTTTAACTAAACAAATCCCAAGGAAAAGCTACTAGATGGATCTACTTATATAGGAGCAAGGGGTGGCGGCCAAGGAGGTGGGAGGACGTCCCAAGGCAGCCTAAAACTAAATCTAGGTCGTACAAGGCCAATGGGCCCAAGTGGAGGTGATGTAACACCTTTGGACTTGTAGTTTGACTCGGATTCTGCTGCAGCATCAGATTGTTTCGTCGACAACTCAACGCTCCGGACGAATTTGAAGGTGATTCCAATTGGGTTGGAAAGTGCACGATATCTAGTTTCCAACAAAAAAAGAATCACCCAATTCGGAGTCCGTATGAAAAACTTGTGTGCGTTTTGAGTCAGGTATGTCTGTGCAGTCCGAATCTGAATCCAGAACGTGAGAGACTTGGACTCTATCTTCTCTTGGGCCAAAAGTGACGTGAGAGAACTTTTTAGACAGCAAAGAAACATCTCTTTCTTCCTTATCTTCATATGTGGATTGTACAAATGTCCCATACACCTGCAATTAGACAAAACACAAAAGTGTGTGAAGTATTTTTGTTCTGGATAACATAAATAGATTATTGAATAGTTTGCACTAGAAATCACATGACAAATATGCATATATGCAATATTTTTGGTCATATCCAAGGTAGTCATGTCCTCATCATCCTCCCCTTCTTGAAAATAAAGCCGTCCTCGGCGTTGCTTAATCTGAAATGTGGCTAACAAAAGAGACAAGGTGTACATGTTGTATATGTATATGTCATCCATTTTTACTTCCCTTGATTTTTGCATATATGACACATGAATAGATGAGTAACTTGCATAGTTCATAAAATCTAAAGCCAAAAAATTAGCACAAGAAGTAGAAGGCATGAAAATATTGCAACTCAGTTTGCACATATAAGTGAAGCTCTTATTCATTTCAAAAGATTGACAATATTCATCATTAAACCATCCCAACATTGGTGAATAAACCTTACTTGCATCAAATTTACATGCTACAACATGCTTAAATAAGCAAACATGCAATAAGTCATTCAACACAAAATCATCACCAAGATTAGAGGTCATATCAAAATGATTAAACATTGGTTCTCTTGCATCAATAGTTAATTCAATGGGTGCACTAAAAATTGTTGGTATTTCAGTTGTTTGATCACATGGCAAAGTCAAATTATCAACGTAGTCCTCTAAAATAGGTGGTGTGATCAAAGTAGTGGGTAGCTCATCAGATGGTGCATTCAAATTGACAAGGCATTCATCATTCTCATGTAGAGATGGAAGATCAGTACCTTTGTCATTACCTCTTATGATCAACTCAAATGATGTAGCCACTCTCGGGGGCGATGTGTCACATGGTGGAGGTGATGTAGTCTTCACAACAACGGATGTGGTTGTCATAGTATGCCTAGTAGTTGAAGGAACAATCATACCAACTCTTGGAATGTGCACCGTGCGCTTGTTCTCCTCGTGGCCAACACGTCGTTTTATTTCCTGTTCAGCTTTGCAAGCAAGATGAAACAAATGGTCCATAGGATAACACTCTTCATGAATCAGTATCTCTTGAATATCACGGTTTAATCCTCCCCAAAATCTATCCATAAAATCATCTTCACTTTCTTCTAAAGAGGAATGCAACAAGGTAGTTTGTAAATCATCATAATATTTTGTTACAGTTTCACTACCTTGTTTTAAGTGTTGCAACTTCTTAATCATGTCACGAGTATAATAAGCAGGGACGAAAGTATGTCGCATGGCAAGTTTCAAATCATCCCAAGTAGTAGGTATATAATCAGGGTGTAACCGACAATATTCACTCCACCAAACCAAAGCATAACCAGTGAAAGAACCAACCGCAACCTTAACCTTTTTATGTTCATTGAAATTATGGGAAGCAAATATATTTTTTATGTCGAACTCCCATTCAATATATAAAGCAGGTTTAAAACGGCCATTAAATGGTGATATAGATACATTAACCTGATCATGTGCATTTGGATGTTTGTGCACCTCTCGTGACGGTTGTGGTATTTGCAAAGGTGGTGGCACGTCTCCCGCGATCGACAAAGCCCATGAATTGACTCTGGATCCTGTCATGATTAGTAGAACAAGAAACAAAACCCAAAAATAATGTTCCTATAACTACTAGGATGTGGTGGTAAAACGCTCACAGTAAAGCAAATATCAATGTCTTACAAGTTCTTACCATGCAGCAGGCAGTGATCGGCAACCAGCGGTGTCAAGTAACTCCGAATATTGAGTAAAGCGATTGCCAGGGGAGCGTACGTATACACGGTGTAGAAATATGTGGAGCTGGGTTGGCTATATATGGTAGCAAAAGATTAGCAATAATCAATTCAAAGATGCAATGTTGAATAAATGCTCAACGACGGTACTGTGCTGGTCCTAGGCTAGACCGGACTAGAGACGCGAGCCTAGAACACTAATGAGGTCACGGCGTAGCACAACTAGCATCAATGAAGGATACTAAGTAGCTCTTGACAGCAAGATATAAGTGAAGATCACAACGGCAGTGAAGATAATGATGAGAAACAACTGCCAAGCAGGATATACAACAACTCTCTCTCCAACTTTCCTCTTGAAAAGTTTGAGACAATTTTCTGATAAATTCTTTCAAAGAATGCTACTAACTCAAGCTTTCCAATGCAAAAAGAATCACTCAACTCCGATTTGATATGAGGAGTCAAAGAATTCTAAAACTGGCCTAAAAAATTGGAACAAGCTGTGTTCACGAACTTCGAAGGGCAAAAAGACCTATTTAGAAGCCGATTTTGAGGTGTCAAATATTGAACTTGCTTCTGCAACTATTTAGATGCGGCTCGACGCTATCTTCAATTTGAGTACTCACGGAGCCAAAACGGACTTCGTATGAGGAAGATACACCTGTTTTACTGAACAGTGCGCAAAACAGATTCCAATCCGAATTCAGGTACGAGATTGATTCTAGATAGATCCAATTTTTTTTTCTCTCTCTTTTTTTTCTCACGTTTTTTTTCTTTTTCTTCTCCCTCTTTTTCTTTTTTTTTCTTTCCTTTTTTCTCTCTTTTTTTTCTTTATATTCCTTTTTCTCCCTCTTTCCAAGACAAACTAGATAAGATGCAGATTCGATCAGGCGAAGATGTGAGTGACCTCAACTATGATTATGACAATAAACAGTGCGTAGCACGTGGTGGAAATTGGTGGATGGGATGGTGGACAGCGGATGGGATAATGATGCAGCGGCTGCGTGACTAATGTGAACAGAACTCGAAACTCTAAAGGAACTAGACACTAAGACCAGCAACTCAACACGGCGATGCAACCGATAATTCAATAATGCAAACAATGAAAAGAAAAATTGCAAAGGCTCAGACTGGCTTGGAGAAAGGATGAATAGATCTAACTTTTTTTGTGGCTTTTTCTTGGACAATAGGTAAGAAAATAAATCTAATCTAGGAAAACTGGAAATTCTCACCGAGCAACCTGAAAACTGATACCACTTGATAGAGGCAAAGGTGTCCCGTCTTTCGATGAGATGATAACTATCGACTTGGTGGAGACGACTTTGACGATCCGACTACAAACGTGCACGACGTTGCGCCTTAGCAATCGCTAAACGAATCTCCTGAGGTTACTGACGATGCCGGAAGCACGGTCAGCCTGACCACGAAGGTCTATTTCTGCAAGCAATCGAAGAACGAGCAAGAATATGATAAAGCAATCTGAATATTGCAAATATATATGAGGTATTGATAATGGTGGGGATCCGGAAGCGGTCTTGGTCTGGTCGTTGGACACAAACGAAGTACACGAAGTTGCAATGGCTAACTTTCAACTAAACAAATCCCAAAGTAAAAGCTACTAGATGGATCTACTTATATAGGAGCAAGGGGTGGCGGCCAAGGAGGTGGGAGGACGTCCCAAGTCAGCCTAAAACTAAATCTAGGTCGTACAAGGCCAATGGGCCCAAGTGGAGGTGATGTAACACCTTTGGACTTGTAGTTTGACTCGGATTCTGCTGCAGCATCAGATTGTTTCGTCCACAACTCAACGCTCCGGACGAATTTGAAGGTGATTCCAATTGGGTTGGAAAGTGCACGAAATCTAGTTTCCAACAAAAAAAGAATCACCCAATTCGGAGTCCGTATGAAAAACTTGTGTGCGTTTTGAGTCAGGTATGTCTGTGCAGTCCGAATCTGAATCCAGAATGTGAGAGACTTGGACTCTATCTTCTCTTGGGCCAAAAGTGACGTGAGAGAACTTTTTGGACAGCAAATAAACATCTCTTTCTTCCTTATCTTCATATGTGGATTGTACAAATGTCCCATACACCTGCAATTAGACAAAACACAAAAGTGTGTGAAGTATTTTTGTTCTGGATAACATAAATAGATTATTGAATAGTTTGCACTAGAAATCACCTGACAAATATGCATATATGCAAAATTTTTGGTCATATCCAAGGTAGTCATGTCCTCATCATTTATCAATACTTGATATATACTCGCAATATTCAGATTGCTTTTATCATATTCTTGCTTGTTCTTCGATTGTTTGCAGGAATAGACCTTTGTGGTCAGGTTGATTGTGCTCTGGCGTGGTCAATAACCTCTCGGAGTTGGTATAGCGATTGCTAAGCCGCAATGTCTTGTTCGTTTGTAGTCGGATCGTCAAAGTCGTCTCCACCAAATAGATAATTATCATCTCATCGAAAGATCGGGACACCCCCGGCTCTATCAAGTGGTATCAGTTTTCAGGTTGCTCGGTGAGTATTTCCAGTTTTTCCTAGATTAGATTTATTTTCTTACCTATTGTCCAAGAAAAAGCCACAAAAAAAAGTTAGATCTGTTCATCCTTTGTCCAAGCCAGTCTGAGCCTTTGCAATTTTCTTTTCATTGTTTGCATTGTTGAATTATCGGTTGCATCGTCGTGTCGTGTTGCTGGTCTTAGTGTCTAGTTCCTTTAGAGTTTCGAGTTCTGTTCACATTAGTCACGCCGCCGCTGCATTGTTATCCCTTCCGCTGTCCACCACCCATCCATCAATTTCCACCACGTGCTACCCTACGTTCTTTGTCATAATCATAGTTGAGACCGTTCACATCTTTGCTTGATCCAATTTGCATCTTATCTAGTTAGTTTTGGAAAGAGGAGAGAAAAAAAAGACAGAGAAAAAAAAAGAGAAAAAAAGTAAAAAAAAGTAAAAAAAAAGACAAAGAAAAAAAGAGAAAGAAAAAGAAAGAAAAGTGTGAGAAGAAAAAGAGAGAAGAGAAAAAAAAACAAAATTCGGATCTATCTAGACTCAATCTCGTAGTTGAATTCGGACTGGAATCTGTTTTGTGCACTCTTCTGTAAAAAAGGCATAACTTCCTCATACGAACTCCGTTTTGGCTCCACAAGTTCTCAAATTAAAGCTAGCGACTAGACGCATCTGAATAGTTGCAAAATCTAGTTCAATATTTGGCATCTCAAAATCAGCTTCTAAATAGGTCTATTTGCCCTTCGAAGTTTGCGCATACAGTTTGTTCAAGTTTTTCAAGCCAGTTTTAGAATTATTTGACTCCTCATATCAATTCGGAATTGAGTGATTCTTTTTGCATTGGAAAGATTGAGTTAGTAGAAAACTTTTCAAGAGGAAAGTTGGAGAGAGAGTTGTTATATATCCTGGCAGTTGTTATTCATCATTATCTTTACTACCGTTGTGATCTTCACTTATATCTTGCTGTCCAGAGCTACTTATCCTTCATTGATGCTAGTTGTGCTATGTCGTGACCTCATTAGTGTTCTAGGCTCGCGTCTCTAGTCCGGTCTAGCCTAGGACGAGCACAGTACCGTCGTTGAGCGTTTATTCAACATTGCATCTTTGAATTGATTATTGCTAATCTTTTGCTACCATATATAGCCAACCCAGCTCCACATATTTCTACACCGTGTATACGTACGTTCCCCTGGCAATCGCTTTACACAATCTTCGGAGTTCTCTGACACCGCTGGTTGCGTGTCACCACCTGTCGTATGGTAAGAACTTCTAAGATATTGATAGTTGCTTTACTGTGAGCACGTTACAACCACATCCTAGTAGTTCATAGGAACATTGTTCTCGAATTTTGTTTCTTGTTTCTACTATTCATGATAGGTTCCGGAGAAAGAAGTTCTTGGACGACGAACACATCTTCACCATCATGAGAGTTGGGACAACACACACAAGCACATGGTCAGGTTATCTCTTTACCATCATTTGAGGGTAGATTTAATCCTGCTATTTATCTAGCTTGGGAGCTTGAAGTAGAACAAGTTTTTAGTTACCATGACTTTTCTGAACTTGAGTGAGTACGAGCTGCCACTAGAGCATTTACCGGTTTTTCTTCTGTTTGGTGGAGTGTGCATTGTAAGAAAAACATTGATAACCAACCCACAACTTGGAAAGATTTGAAACATGTAATGAGACAACAATTTTTCCCTCCTTACTATCGTCGTGAATTGCTTCGCAAATTTGAACAATTTAAACAAGGCAATAACACTGTTCATGCTTACTACCAAGAGTTCAAATCTTATATGCATCATTGTGACATAGAAGAATCTGAGGATGATACAACGAATAGATTTTTTGGTGGTTTGAACCATGATATTCAGGAAAGATTTAGGTATATTCTTTGTTGCATTACTGGTATGTATGTTCATGCTTGTACCATTGAGAGACAGTTACGGGAGGATGCATTGGGTGACTACAACAACTACTATTCCAATTCATACTCACTACCATCGGTTGATTCCTCCACCGTTGCACCTACTAGAGCAGCCACACCTCAGATTGTGAGTACGACATCATCTCAAGTGTATGGTACATTGTCATTGTCCATACCGACATCAGCTACGTCTTTGCGACAAGGTAATAGTAAAGGTATTGATGATATAACTTCATATGAGAATGACGCATCCCTAATTAACTTAAATACATCATGTGTTCAGTTACGTGTTGATTTGAGCACGCCACCTATTTTAGAGAATCATGTTACTATCATGAATGCCTTATGTGATCAAACAACTAAAATACCAACAATTTTGAGTGCGCCCATTGAATTAACTGTTGATGTCAAAGAACCATGTGAATCAGGAAATAAATTAGATTTGGATCAAATACGTTTTAAAACAATTGTGCCAATGTTTAATCATTTTGATATGACCTCTAATCTTGGTGATCATTCTGTGTCAAATGACTTACTGCATGTTTTATTATTTAAGCATGTTGTAGCATGTAAATTTGATGCACGTAAGGTTTATTCACCAATATTGGGATGGTTTAATGATGAATATTGTCAATCTTTTGATATGAATAAGAGCTTCACTTATATGTGCAAACTGAGTTGCAATATTTTCATGCCTTCTACTTCTTGTGCTAATATTTTGGCTTTAGATTTTATGAACTATGCAAGTTACTCATCTATTCATGTGTCATATATGCAAAAATCAAGGGAAGTAAAAATGGATGACATATACATATACAACATGTACACCTTCTCTCTTTTCTTAGCCACATTTCAGATTAAGCAACGCCGAGGACGACTTTGTTTTCAAGAAGAGGAGGATGATGAGGACATGACTACCTTGGATAAGACCAGAAATATTGCATACATGCATATTTGTCAGGTGATTTCTAGTACAAACTATTCAATAATCTATTTATGTTATCCAGAACAAAAATACTTCACACACTTTTGTGTTTTGTCTAATTACAGGTGTATGAGACATTTCTACAATCCACATATGAAGATAAGGCAAAAGGAGAAGTTTGGGTTCTGTTCAAAAAGTCCTCTCACGTCACTTTTGGGCCAAGAAAAGATAGAGTCCAAGTCTCTCACGTTGTGGATTCAGATTTAGACTGCGCAAACATACCTGACTCAAAACACCAACAACTTTTTCATAAGGACTCCGAATTGGGTGATTCTATTTTTTTGGAAACTATATTTCGTGCTCTTTCCAACCCATGTGGATTCACCTTCAAATTCATCCGGAGCATTGAGATATCGACGAAACAATCTGACGCTATAGCAGAATCCGAGTCAAACAACAAGTCCAAAGGTGTTGCATCACCTCCACTTGGGCCCATGAGCCTTGTACGACCTACGGTTGGTTTTAGGCTGCCTTGTGACGTTCTCCCACCTCCTTGGCCGCCACCCTTGCTCCTATATAAGTAGATCCATCTAGTAGCTTTTTCCTTGGGATTTGTTTAGTTAAAAGTTAGCCATAGCAACTTCGTGTACTTCGTTTGTTTCCAACGACCAGACCAAGACCGCTTACGGATCCCCACCTTTATCGATACTTCATATATACTCGCAATATTCAGATTGCTTTTATCATATTCTTGCTTGTTCTTTGATTGTTTGCAGGAATAGACCTTCGTGGTCAGGTTGATTGTGCTCCGGCGTGGTCAATAACCTCTCGGAGTTGGTTTAGCGATTGCTAAGGCTCAACGTCGTGCACGTTTGTAGTCGGATCGTCAAAGTCATCTCCACCAAATCGATAGTTATCATCTCATCGAAAGATCGGGACACCCCTCCTCTATCATAGGGGCACGGGCACGCATCCCCCAGGGCCGGCATTTCTCTTGGTGCCCATGATGGTACCTCTTCTCGCGGCGGGGGCCACCGACTTCGGAGGAGCCCCCATGACGAAGGGAGGCGCGCCATGATCATGCGCCCTCCTCGGCCGCGCTTCTCCTCGCTGGACGTGCTCCCCAAGTTCGTGGTGTGGTCGGAGAGCCCGGCCGGCACCTCGCTCCGGCTTTTTCTTCTCCGGCGAGCTTCCATCCTCGGGGCTCATTGGTCTCTGGCTGCAGGTTGACGGCTGCTGCAGCAGAGCTTCGTGGGTCGGGACTGAGGTCACCTCCTCTGGTGGCATGGTCCTGACCCGCGGCTGGCAGACGTTCGCCCGCGCGCGAGGTCTGGGTGGAAGGTTGATGAGGACATCAATACCATTGTTACACCCACAACCCCTGCTTCTATACATACTGGACCAATTACTAGAGCTCGCGCACGCCAACTAAATTACCAGGTACTTTCATTTCTTGGTAATGATTCTAATGTTCATGAGAATATGATGCTGCCTAAATTGGATACATTTGTTTTGCTTACAAATGAAGGGCCTAGCTTGGAGAAGGATGAACATTGGAGCAAGAAAAAGCATGGAGATGATGGCATGCGCAAGGGGAGCAAGAACGGAGTTACGAGTGATGATTTCAGGTCTTTGAAGCCACCATAACGAGTGCATGAAGCCTTGGACGAAATATACCAGATGCCGCTTCATAAATTTCGTCCAGAGGCTATTATAGGTGCTGCGTCACCTTTTTATTGGGCCAGGCCCATGTAATTTTGAAATACATTAGTATAGGCTATTTTTAGAGTCCGTATGTGTGGGCAAACAAGAGATAGGGTTGACTTCGGACCCCTCCACCAAGGGCCACGAGATTCCCCCTCTCTTCCTCCATATATACAGCCCTTAGGGCACCGTTTAGACTTTGGGTTTTGTTTAGATTAAAGTTTGCCATAGCTGCAACTTCGCGTACTTCGTTTGTGTTCAACGACCAGACAAAGGCGTCACAGAACCCCACCTTGATCAATAAAGCTTTCATCTTTTATTCGCAATATCCAGATTGCAATATCAGTTTCTTGCTTGTTCTTTGTTTGCTCGCAGGAAACAGACCCTCGTGGTCAGGTTGATCGTGCTCCGGCGTGGTCAATAACCTCTCGGAGTTGGTTTAGCGATTGCTAAGGCGCGGCGTCCTCGCACGTTCGTAGTCGTATCGTCAAAGTCGACTTCCACCAAAGCGAAATCCACCATGTCATCGAAAGACGGGACACCTTTGCCTCTATCAAGTGGTATCAGATTTCCAGGTTGCTCAGTGAGATTTTACAGTTTTTCGCAGTTTAGATCGAGTCTGTTCTTCATACCTACAGTCCACGAAAAAGCCAAACAAAATTAGGGTTAGTTCATCATATCCGGACCAATCTAAGCCTTTGCATAATATTTTTAGGGTTTTTCTTTGTTGAATTTGCGGTTGCATCGTCGTGTCTAGTTGCTGGTCTTAGCGTTAGTCTTTTAGAGTTTCGAGTTCTGGTCATAAGTTGTCACGCCGCCACTGCACCATCATCATCGTCCCTGTCACCTACCACCACCGCTCTGAATCCGTATCCATATACCACCACCAATCTGTATCCATATACCACCACCGATCCATATCCATATACTACCACCGCTGCCATATACCACCACCGCTGCCATATACCACCACCATATATCCACCACCAATCCGAGTTCCTTGCATATTAGGTTTGTTTTCGAGATCCATCTAGTTTCCGATTCGTGTTTCCTTGCGTGAGTAGGTTTAAGGAAAATAAAGCCCAGAAACCACCCTCCGTTTAGGCCCAAAATTTTCCAAAAATGCACTAGACAAAAAAAATTCTGGCTATCCTATTTTTAGGTGTTTCTAAGCGTATTGAGACAGTCGCTGTTATAGAAAGTTTTTTTTGACCCGTTTCCAATTTTTGGGTCCGGGCAGTCGAAAAAAAAATTGGTCGAAAAAAATTTCGTGCCCATCCTGTCAGTTTGACCTGGGAAGAGTTTTGAGACACTCGCCATTATAGTGATTTTTCGCAAAAAAAAGCAGCGCAAAAAAAAGAGCGAAATTTTTTTCCAGAGTGTGCTTTTCCTTTCTTTACGTGTAGCGCCGTGATTTTGTTAGTGTTCTAGGCTCGCATCTCTAGCACGGTCTAGCCTAGGACCAGCACAGTACCGTCGTTGAGCGTTTATTCAACTTTGCATCTCTGAATTGATTATTGCTGCCCCTTTTGCTACAATATTATAAGCCTTCTCAGCTCCACATACATCTACATCGGGCGTTTGACTCTCCCTGGTAATCGCTCTATCCAAGCTTTGAGAGTTTTGACTAGAACGGTTGCCGATCACCGCCTGCTGCTGGGTAAGAACTGGTAAGAATTTGAGTTTTGCTTGACGGATTTGTGACGCCCACCACCACCACTTGTTCGTAGTCTGTAGGATCATATTCTTGTGTGTTTCTATTGCTGCTAACCATGCCAGGATCACAAGCCGACGAGATTGACTGGGAGAACTAATCGAACAAGGAGCTTCATGATAAGTTTCAGCAAATGATGACTGAACATGTGCAAGATGTGCTGAACAATTTTGAAGAGGCCATGGAGAAGATCACTGGTGATGCGGAGCATCCCACGTTCATCCCCATGTACACTCCCACTACTCCCCAAGCCCCAAGTGGACATATGACGAGACCTCAAACAAACGCCATTGAACACAAGGTGAACTCGCTCCTCTCCGAACCTTCACTTCCCACATGTGAGACATGGTTACTACCTCAAATATATGTGCTATGCATGACCAGGAACAAGGAGGAAGACCATGGACAAGACGGCGAGGACATCAAGTACAAGGACCAAGATAAGAAGTTGCCCGAAGCTACAGCGGCCGGACGACCGACCAGGACCGGACGTCCGACGACTCCCAGGCTCCGGACGACCGACCAAGGCGGGACTTCCGACGACCATCAGCTACCAGACGACCGACAACGTCCGGAAATCCGACAAATCCACACCCGAGCCAAATCGCCGGACATCCGAAAAGTACCGGACGACCGGACCCTCGCGAGCCACCGGACGTCCGGTACCCGTCGGACGACCGGCGCCTGTGCGCTGCCATGTGTTGGGCCGCAGCCCATGTACCCCTTCACTTACCCCTTCGTGGCCCTAGACTATATATACTCCTCCACCTCCTCCTAATTAGATTTAGCATTGGTTTAAATCATATTTTGTGTGAGAGCCTTGCTCATCCACTTGGTTACTTCTCCTCGGAGCTCACGACCTCTTCGGAGAAGATCCCCCAAGCGGATCCAAGAGCCCTTTCTAGGGAAGACCATCAAGACCTCCGTACGGAGAAGAACGGTTCCTTTGTATCCTTACCTTTGTTGATTGTGGATCATATGTTACTCTATGTTGTCGGTGATCTAGCACTTGTGTGATTGATTCCTTGTTGGTTTAGTGATTCTCTCTCTCGTTTTCCCCGTGTTTCCCCTTTGTGCTTCCGTGTGTTCTTCGTGATTCCCCGTAGGATCCACTCCAAACGTGAAAGATCGTCCATATAGGGTTCCAGCCTACATCATCTTGGTACCAGAGTCACGTTGATCACGTTTTTGGAGCCCCTACCCTTCTTTTTCTAGCTTGATTTTGTGTGTTCTTGCCTAAATCCAAAAATCCCCACCAAAAATAGCCCCCAATTTTTTTTATGATTTGTTGGTTTGATGATGTTTTGTTGATTTTGATCCATGGATTTGCTTGGTTTCAAGTGGATCTAGCATTTCCCCAAGTTTCCCCATCTTCCATCCACAAAATCTCGTCAATTTTGACCCCGAAATCTCCATTTTCCGCTCAAAATTGCGCCCGGATCTCGGATTTCGCGTTGACCCCGACCCACCGGACGACCGGCATTTTACGGACGTCCGGAGCCCCAGGAACGACCGGACGTCCGACCTTTTCCGGACGACCGGAACCCCTAACCCGAACCAAATTTACGGATTTCCGACTTTCCCAGACGTCCGACGCCCCAGACATCCGACCTTTCCGGACGTCCGTAACCTGTAGTTTCAGACTTCAGCTGATTTTTGTTTTGTCCATAACTAATTCATCCCAACTCCGATTTGGACATTCTTTACCTTGTTTTGAAGCTCTTGACATCCCCCTTCCCACAAAAATACCACCAACACCATTTGACTCCATCAAATTTTCGAAAATTCGGCAAGTTTGCCTAGGCCATCCACCACATCATCCGCATAGCCAACACCGACTTCCGCAACCTAACCAATTTTGTTCCCGATTGTATATGTGGTTGCTTGAGTTGTGACTCGAGTCTCCTAAGGTGTTTCGGCTACTTAGGGACGATTGCTTCGTCATCAACCACCACCACCATATCTTCCGCATAGGCGTGCCCACCATACACTTCCGCCACCCCCAACTTAACCCAATTTTGTTTGAGTTGTGGCTTGTGTCTCCTAAGGTGTTTCGGCTACTTAGGGACGGCAACTTCAACTTCGACACGTGTATAGCCATCATTCCACTTCCGCATTGCCAAGTGCAAACCACCACCGCTTTCCCGCTACCACCATTTGACATTTGTCATTTGAGATTTTAAGTTCGCGGTTTTTCCGTTTCCTAAGGTGTTTCGGCTACTTAGGGACGAGTCTCCATCATCTTGGTATCTACATCAAGAACACCGCCACTCATCATCGCAAAGGACGGTAACCTCGATGACACCATTGTATATTCCCCTTGCAAATTGCATTGATAACCCCTAACCCATTTTGCTTTACTTGCCTATCGAGACTAGCCATTTGAGTATTGCCGGCAACGTTACTTGTGCATATTAGTGATCATACTTCCCATAGCATACATACCATGTCATCGTGGTGCATATATCGATATCATATCTTGTGTCACAAGTTTGTTCCCGCATATACACAATTGCTATCTTGGTTTGTGCATTGTGCAAAAGTGGCCCAAAAAAAGAGAATGAGCTTTTAAGCAAAGAAAAAGAAAGAGAGCAAAGAAGCTTGTAAGAAAGTGCCATAGCATCATACCACATTGCATATAAGATTGTCATATCCGATCATCTTGGATCATCTTGAGAGAAACATCGGGAACCATACATACATAGCATACTTGGGATAGAAGTTTATCCATTTTGCATCTTATAGGTTGTGCACAAGTGTCATATCCTCCTATTGAGCAATCATGCTAGCATCTCTCTTGAGTTGTGCAACACGAGCGTTTTCCGTGGATTCCACATTTTGTGCTCATTCCTTGGTTGCACGACCTCATTTATCTATCCGTGTGTGTGTTTCCGTGTGCCGTTCTTTGCTATTGGTCCATTTGTTTCACATGCGAATTTGTGAATCTCTTTCAACATTATTGACTCTTGCTGACATTTTGCATCAAATTTTTGTGCCACTATCCTCACCGAGCTCCACCATAAGCTTTACTTGTGTAGGTGTGAGAACCGACAAGGATTGGTACCAATAGTGCTATTTCATTGTCCGCATTTGAGTGAACTTGATTCATTGTCAACTTCGGTCAAGGTACATTGGTATAAGTTCTTCTCTTTCTCCCACTCATATTTGCTCGAGTCTTGTGATGGATAGGCAAGGCATTTCCTCTCCGGTCCTCGACAACAACGACGGCGTGAACTACTACATCACCAAAGCGTCTATCCTCGATCTACAACGACAAGTGCAAGGCGCACAATCAAGATTGCGAGAGCACATCGAGAAGAAGTTTTCCACACATAAAGAGGAGCAAGATGCAAGGATGGAGGAGATTAGAGCCTTGATCAAGTCTTCTTCCCCTTCGTCATCTTCAAGGCGGCGACATTCAAGACACAAGTCTTCGGAGCGCGAAAGTGATGCAAGTGCAAATCGTCCTCGTCCACATCGACATGGCGACCACCATCACGTTCGTGATCCACATCGTCATGAAGGGCAAGTCACCTCGAAGCATCATGTGCACGACGAAGATGAACGCCTACGAGCTCAAGCACGACAACGACATCATCATCTTGAAGATGCTCCACAAGCGCAAATGAACAAGTCCCAACATGCCAAGTCCAAGCTTCATGAGCACAAAAGAAGACCGCGAGACGACCACCACCAAGACGGTGCTATGGCTACATCAACCACTTCGGCATATTCGCCAAGTGTTCTCAAGGCATCTTTGCCTTTGGACATATGGCATCTTCGCCTACTTCCCACGAGTACGCCTACAACGACTTCATCAAGTCCAAGGAGACCACCTACGAGAGAGGGAGACACTTCCATCTTCGGAAGCCCCCCAAGGAAGATGGCCGAGCATGGGAAATTCCCTTCGGTCATGCAGACGAGCTACGAGGGGCCACATCATATGGGCCTCCAACACCAAGACGACGACAAGACGGTCGAGCAAGGGCCATCCCCTTCGACCACGGCGACGAGCACGAACCTCTTCAACACCATGAAGACAGCGCCCACATTGGACTCATACTCCGAGTCAAGCTAGGCGACCGCGCATGGAGACATTTGCACCTACATCTCTCTGACACCCACATATATTGAGATGCCCCAAGTGCCATGTGAGGAGAGCCACCACCACATGAGTGACATGAGTGACATGAGTGACTCCACCATACGTGACATTGAGAGCATTTTCTATGAGAGGATGAGTGTGACCACCACTAGCCCCACACATGAGAGCATGCCACACATCCTATGTGAGGTTGAGCGCCATTTGAGTGCCTCCACTAACCATATGAGTGAGAGCATCCTTGAGGGTGTGAGTGAGCCACAACACGTAGTGAGTGAGTAGTTGAGACGGCATGTGAGGCCACTATGATTTCTAACGACTTAACCTCTACTCCTAGTGTGTTTCCTTCTTTGGTGCTAGGTCTCCTACATGACAACATGCCTACCCTCGATGAGTCCATCCCTCCAATGGGAAAACCGATGGCCATGGTGGACGATGATACACCCCCCACATGGTTCCATCAAAATGAAGATGACAACGAGTGGATATTCAACATCTCACCTACAACACATGAGCGACGCTCCAAAGGTAACATAGGTGATGTTGCTTCTCTTGTCCCACTAGTGGACTCTCTTGACATCGATTGCTCCCATGATGTTGACCCACCTATTCATATGCTTCATGCTAGTGAGACTTCTTCATGTCTTGACTTACCAATTTATGATGAATATGATGATGAGCATGTTGAGTTGCCTAGTTATGATGCTATGCTTCATAGGATATCATGTGAAAATTCTTTTGGTCACATCATGTTTGACAATCCTTTGAACTTGTCATATGCTATGAGTGAGATCTCCCATATTGTATCTTTACAATCTCAACATAGTAACTATGCATGCCCCATTAAAATCAATCCCATTTGCACTTATGGCATAGATGACGAGATGATGGTCAGTGGCTTTTGCTTCTCTTGTGATGATATTGCCATGCTTCCTTTATATGATTTGCGCAATTCATCTACTATGTCATGCCATGATCATGTTGTTCCAAATATGCTTTGTTTTGGATGTTGTCAATGTTCTCCATGTGATGTTCCTACTAATGCTCATGAGGAGACTGATAGAGGCAAAGGTGTCCCGTCTTTCGATGAGATGATGGATATCGCTTTGGTGGAAGTCGACTTTGACGATCCGACTACGAACGTGCGAGGATGTCGCGCCTTAGCAATCGCTAAACCAACTCCGAGAGGTTATTGACCACGCCGGAGCACGATCAACCTGACCACGAGGGTCTGTTTCCTGCGAGCAAACGAAGAACAAGCAAGAAACTAAGATTGCAATCTCGATATTGCGAATATAAGATGAAAGCTTTATTGATCAAGGTGGGGTTCTGTGACGCCTTTGTCTGGTCGTCGAACACAAACGAAGTACGCGAAGTTGCAGCTATGGCGAACTTTTAATCTAAACAAAACCCAAAGTCTAAACGGTGCCCTAAGGGCTGTATATATGGAGGAAGAGAGGGGGAATTTCGTGGCCCTTGGTGGAGGGGTCCGAAATCAACCC
The DNA here is from genome assembly GCF_018294505.1 of Triticum aestivum. Lineage (NCBI taxonomy): Eukaryota > Viridiplantae > Streptophyta > Magnoliopsida > Poales > Poaceae > Triticum > Triticum aestivum. Next base: position 323,505,366 of record NC_057813.1, read on the forward strand.
TATCTCTTGTTTCCCCACACATACGGACTCTAAAAATAGCCTATACCTATGTATTTCGAAATTACATGGGCCTAGCCCAATAAAAAGGTGACGCAGCACCTATAATAGCCTCGGGACGAAATTTATGAAGTGGCATCTTGTATATTTCGTCCAAGGCTTCATGCACCCATTATGGTGGCTTCAAAGTCCTGAAATCATCACCTGTAACTACGTTCTTGTTCCCCTTGCGCATGGCATCATCTCCATGCTTGTTCTTGCTCCAATGTTCATCCTTCTCCAAGCTAGGCCCTTCATTTGTAAGCAAAACAAATGTATCCAATTTAGGCAGCATCATATTCTCATGAACATTAGAATCATTACCAAGAAACGAAAGTACCTGGTAATTTAGTTGGCGTGCACGAGCTCTAGTAATTGGTCCAGTATGTATAGCAACAGGGGCTGTGGGTGTAACAATTGTATTGATGTCCTCATCATCCTCCCCTTCTTGAAATGAAGTCGTCCTCGACGGAAGTTCATCTTCCTCACCCAAATAAGGCTTCAAATCTGCAATGTTAAAAGTGGGACTAACCCCAAAATCTGCAGGCAGCTCAAGTTTATATGCATTATCATTTATTTTCTCTAACACCTTAAAGGGACCATCAGCACGTGGCATTAACTTTGATTTGCACAAATCAGGAAATCTATCCTTACGCAAATGTAACCAAACAAGATCTCCAGGTGCAAACACAACATGTTTTCTACCCTTATCTCCAGCAAGTTTATATTTAGCATTCATACGCTCAATGTTTTCCTTAGTTAACTCATGCATTTTTAAAATCAATTCAGCATGTTGTTTAGCATCAAAATTAACCTTCTCCAAAGATGGAAGAGGCAACAAATCAATAGGTGCACGAGGTAGGAAACCATACACAACTTCAAAACGGCACATCTTAGTAGTAGAATGCAATGAACGATTATAAGAAAATTCAATATGAGGCAAGCATTCCTCCCACATTTTCTTATTATTCTTCAAAACAGCCCTAAGCATAGTAGACAACATTCTATTGACTACTTCAGTTTGTCCATCAGTTTGGGGGTGACAAGTAGTACTAAAAAGCAGTTTAGTCCCCAACTTAGCCCATAAACATCTCCAAAAGTGGCTAAGAAATTTAGTATCACGATCTGAAACAATAGTATTTGGCACACCATGCAAGCGAATAATTTCACGAAAGAACAAATCAGCAACATTAACAGCATCATCGCTTTTATGACATGGTATAAAGTGTGCCATTTTCGAGAATCTATCCACGACAACAAATATGCTATCCCTCCCCTTCTTTGTTCGAGGTAAACCTAAAACAAAGTCCATAGATATATCCTCCCAAGGAACACTAGGTACAGGCAAAGGCATATATAAACCATGAGGATTGAGTCGTGACTTAGCTTTTTGACATGTAGTGCATCGAGCAATAAAACGCTCAACATCCCGTCTCATCTTTGGCCAAAAGAAATGTGTAGCAAGTACGTCCTCCGTCTTCTTCACGCCAAAGTGTCCCATTAATCCTCCTCCATGCGCCTCTTACAACAACAAAAGACGAACGGAGCTAGCTGGAATGCATAGCTTGTTAGCACGAAACACAAATCCATCGTTAACGACGAACTTGTTCCACATTCTTCCTTCTTTACAATTCTGCATTACATCTTTAAAATCAGCATCATGCACATATTGATCTTTGATGGTCTCCAAACCAAATATTTTGAAGTCAAGTTGTGAAAGCATAGTATAGCGGCGAGACAATGCATCAGCAATAACATTTTCTTTTCCCTTCTTGTGTTTAATGACATAAGGAAAAGTCTCAATGAATTCAACCCATTTAGCATGTCTACGATTCAATTTAGCTTGACTTTTAATATGTTTCAAAGATTCATGATCAGAATGTATAACAAATTCTTTGGGCCATAAATAATGTTGCCATGTTTCTGAAGTCCGAACAAGAGCATATAATTCTTTATCATAAGTAGAATAATTCAGACTAGGCCCACTCAATTTTTCAGAAAAGTATGCAACAGGTTTGCCATCTTGTAATAACACACCGCCTAATCCAATTCCACTAGCATCACATTCAAGCTCAAAAGTCTTATTAAAATCAGGAAGTTGGAGTAAAGGAGCATGTGTCAACTTATCTTTCAATACCGTGAAGGCTTCTTCCTGTGCGGTATCCCAAAGAAAAGGCACATCTTTCTTTGTAAGCTCATTGAGAGGTGCAGCAATGGTGCTGAAATCTCTCACAAAACGCCTATAGAATCCAGCGAGGCCAAGAAAACTCCTCACTTGTGTGACCGTTTTGGGCTGCGGCCAACTCTCAATAGCTTCAATCTTGGCTTTGTCAACTTCAATTCCCTGTGGAGTAACAACATAGCCAAGAAAAGATACTCGGTCGGTGCAAAAGGTGCACTTCCCAAGGTTACCAAACAAACGTGCATCACGTAGAGCAATAAAAACAGCACGTAAATGTTCCAAATGTTCCTCCAAAGATCCGCTATAAATCAATATGTCATCAAAGTAAACTACCACAAATCGTCCAATGAAAGCACGTAAAACTTCGTTCATTAATCTCATGAAAGTACTAGTTGCATTAGTTAACCCAAAAGGCATGACTAACCACTCATATAATCCAAACTTAGTTTTAAATGCTGTTTTCCATTCATCTCCCAATTTCATACAAATTTGATGGTAGCCACTACGCAAATCAACTTTGGAGAATATTGTAGAGCCACTCAATTCATCAAGCATATCATCTAGCCTAGGAATAGGATGACGATAACGAATAGTAATATTATTAATGCCTCTACAATCAACACACATACGTGATGTACCATCCTTTTTCAGCACTAGAATAATAGGAACGGCACAAGGACTAAGGGATTCGCGTATATAACCTTTGTCGAGAAGCTCTTGTACTTGACGCATAATCTCCTTCGTCTCCTCTGGATTAGTACGGTATGGTGCACGGTTTGGCAGTGAAGCACCGGGAATTAAGTCAATCTGATGCTCAATCCCTCGAATAGGCGGTAATCCCGGTGGCACGTCTTGTGGAAAAACGTCAGCGAACTCCTGCAAAATGTTAGTGACAGCAGGAGGCAAAGAGGAAGGCACGTCCTCGAATGAAAATAATGCCTCTTTGCACACAAAAGCATAGCAAACAGATTTGCTGAAATCTAGCTCATCAATATCAGATTTGGTGGCAAATAAACATGCACTTTTCAATTTAATTTCAGAAGCAACACTAGATGGTTTATTATTAGGCTTCATTTGTTGCTCAAATTGTTTTGCCACAATCTGATTTTCACTCTTATTCTTCTCCTGTTGTGCTTTATTAGCTCTATTAATATCATCTTTCAAAATGGAATCAGGAGTCATAGGAAGCAAAGTAATATTTTTATCCTTATGAACAAGAGTATAGTGATTGTTTCTACCATGGTGTACAGAATTTTTATCAAATTGCCATGGTCTACCAAGTAATAAGGAACATGCTTGCATAGGTACCACATCACAATCAACATAATCAGCATATGTAGAGATACTAAAATGCACACGAACAGTACGTGTTACCTTAACCTTGCCGCTGTTGTTGAACCATTGGATGTAGTAAGGATGTGGATGTGGTCTTGTGGTGAGAGAAAGCTTCTCCACCATCTCCATCCTAGCCAAGTTGTTGCAGCTCCCTCCGTCTATTATGACGCGCACAGAACGTTCCTTCACAACTCCCTTGGTATGGAACAAATTGTGCCTCTGATTTTGCTCAGCTTGTGTGACCTGCACACTCAAAACACGTTGAGCAACTAAACATTCATACCTGTCAGCGTCTTCAGGAGCCATGTATTGCGTCTCATGATCAGAATCATCTCCACCATGTTCTTCACGTGTAATAAGAGCCAATGTCTCCTCATCATAGTCACTAGCGGACTCATATCCACCATCCGCGGTAGCAATCATCACACGCGGAGATTTGCATTCCCTCGCATAATGACCTCCTCCCTTACAACGACGACAAATAATATCACTTGTGTGCCCTGTTGATGCCATGGAAGAAGAAAAACGCTGTGCAGGCCCCGCAGGTGCGCTCTTGGCAGATAATGGTGGTTGTGCCTGTTTTCTTGTATCACGGCTGGAGGTGGCACCGGATGGAGGTGCTGGCGCAGTTGAAGTAGAAGATGCACGTGGTGTCCATGATGAAGGTCGGCCTGCAGAAAAGTTAGTTCGCGCCAATGCTTGTCGATCCTGCACTTCACGTTCAGCTTTACAAGCAAGATGGAATAAACGAGTGATATTAGTATACTCCTTATAGTCTAGAATGGTCTGAATCTCTCTATTTAATCCACCCAGAAAACGTGCAAGCATAGCTTCATTCTCCTCAACAATACCACATCGAATCATGCCAGTTTGTAATTCCTGATAATATTCTTCTACAGAATTTTTTCCTTGTCTTAAACGCTGCAATTTTTGAAGCAATTCACGTTGATAATATGGTGGAACCCAACGCGTACGCATAGCAGTTTTCAAAGGAGCCCAAGTAGTTGGAATAGGATATAATCTACAATGTTCAGACCACCATACACATGCAAAACTAGTGAAAGCACAAACGACAGCAGCAACTCGTCTCTCCTCAGGATATTGTAAACATGTAAATCGTTGTTCAGTTTCTAACTCCCAAGTAAGATATATATCAGGAACATATCTACCCTCAAATGGTGGAATATTCAATTTCAGTTTAGGAATATGGACATCATCTCGTACCTGAGGTGGTGGTGCAGGCCTACCATTACGAATATATACCTGAGGTCGACCTGCTGGTGGTGGTGCTGGTGGCTGCTCGTAGATCTGATTTTGATCAACCTCATCCTCATAATCGCCCGCATACTCATCATCCTCCTGGGTACCAGCAGGAGCAGTAGCAGGAGCCAAAGAAACACCAACAGCAGTACCAGCGGCACCAGAATTTTGTCCTGGCACAATAGGAACACGCTGTGCTCGTCCATACTGATTCGGAAGGGGGCGTAGTTGTTGTTGTTGCAGAGGTGCGACAGGTGCAGCCGGTGGTGGAAGACGCGCGAGCAATTCATTAAATCTGTTATTGAGCTTTGTTTCGAACGTCTTCTCAAGGCCAGTGATCTTCTCCATGGCCTCTTCAAAATTGTTCAGCACATCTTGCACCTGTTCAGTCATCATTTGCTGAAACTTATCATGAAGCTCCTTGTTCGATAAATTCTCCCAGTCAATCTCGTCGGCTTGTGATCCTGGCATGGTTAGCAGCAATAGAAACACACAAGAATATGATCCTACAGACTACTAAGAAGTGGTGGTGGTGTATCACAAATCCGTCAAGCAAATCTCAAATTCTTACCAGTTCTTACCCAGCAGCAGGCGGTGATCGGCAACCGTTGTAGTCAAAAACTCTCAAAGCTTGGATAGAGCGATTACCAGGGAGAGTCGAACACACGACGTAGATGTATGTGGAGCTGGGAAGGCTTATAGTATGGTAGCAAAAAGGGTCAGCAATAATCAATTCAGAGATGCAAAGTTGAATAAACGCTCAACGACGGTACTGTGCTGGTCCTAGGCTAGACTGTGCTAGAGACGCGAGCCTAGAACACCAACAAAATCACGGCGCGGCACGTAAACAAGGGAAAAGCACACTCTGAATTTTTTTTTCGCTCTTTTTTTTTTGCGCTCTTTTTTTTTGCGCTGCTTTTTTTTTGCGAAAAATCACTATAATGGCGAGTGTCTCAAAACTCTTCTTAGCTCAAACGGACAGGATGGGCACGAAATTTTTTTTCGGCCAATTTTTTTTTTTTCGACTGCCCGGACCCAAAAACTGGAAACGGGTCAAAAAAAACTTCCTATAATGGCACCTGTCTCAAAACACTCAGAAACACCTAAAAATAGGATAGCCAGAAAATTTTTCGAAAAATGCATTTTCGAAAAATTTTGGGCCTAAACGGAGCGTGGCTACCCGACTCCGGCAAGAAAATTTGGGCCAGAATTTTTTTTTTTCCGTAACCTACTCCGGCAAGGAAACACGAATCGGAATCTAGATTGATCCCGAAAACAAACCTAATAAGCAAGGAACTCGGATTGGTGGTGGATATATGGTGGTGGTATATGGCAGCGGTGGTAGTATTTGGATATGGATCGGTGGTGGTATATGGACACGGATTGGTGGTGGTATATGGATACGGATTCGGAGCGGTGGTGGTAGATGGCAGGGGCGATGATGATGGTGCGGCGGCGGCGTGACAACTTATGACCAGAACTCGAAACTCTAAAAGACTAGACTCTAAGACCAGCAACTAGACACGACGATGCAACCGCAAATTCAACAAAGCAAAACCCTAAAAAGATTATGCAAGGCTCAGATTGGTTCGGATATGATGAACTAACCCAAATTTTTTTTTGTGGCTTTTTCGTGGACTATAGGTATGAAGAACAGACTCGATCTAAACTACGAAAAACTGTAAAATCTCACCGAGCAACCTGGAAATCTGATACCACTTGACAGAGGCAAAGGTGTCCCGTCTTTCGATGAGATGGTGGATTTCGCTTTGGTGGAAGTCGACTTTGACGATCCGACTACGAACGTGCGAGGACGTCGCGCCTTAGCAATCGCTAAACCAACTCCGAGAGGTTATTGACCACGCGCGGAGCACGATCAACCTGACCACGAGGGTCTGTTTCCTGCGAGCAAACGAAGAACAAGCAAGAAACTGAGATTGCAATCTGGATATTGCGAATATAAGATGAAAGCTTTATTGATCAAGGTGGGGTTCTGTGACGCCTTTGTCTGGTCGTTGAACACAAACGAAGTACGCGAAGTTGCAGCTATGGCGAACTTTTAATCTAAACAAAACCCCAAAGTCTAAACGATGCCCTAAGGGCTGTATATATGGAGGAAGAGGGGGGAATTTCGTGGCCCTTGGTGGAGGGGTCCGAAATCAACCCTATCTCTTGTTTCCCCACACATACGGACTCTAAAAATAGCCTATACTTATGTATTTCGAAATTACATGGGCCTAGCCCAAAAATAAGGTGACGCAGCACCTAAAATAGCCTCGGGACGAAATTTATGAAGTGGCATCTTGTATATTTCGTCCAAGGCTTCATGCACCCATTATGGTGGCTTCAAAGTCCTGAAATCATCACTTGTAACTCCGTTCTTGTTCCCCTTGCGCATGCCATCATCTCCATGCTTGTTCTTGCTCCAATGTTCATCCTTCTCCAAGCTAGGCCCTTCATTTGTAAGCAAAACAAATGTATCCAATTTAGGCAGCATCATATTCTCATGAACATTAGAATCATTACCAAGAAACGAAAGTACCTGGTAATTTAGTTGGCGTGCACGAGCTCTAGTAATTGGTCCAGTATGTATAGCAGCAGGGGCTGTGGGTGTAACAATTGTATTGATGTCCTCATCACGGGCACTTTCCAACCCAATTGGAATCACCTTCAAATTCGTCCGGAGCGTTGAGTTGTGGCCGAAACAATCTGATGCTGCAGCAGAATCCGAGTCAAACTACAAGTCCAAAGGTGTTACATCACCTCCACTTGGGCCCATTGGCCTTGTACGACCTAGATTTAGTTTTAGGCTGCCTTGGGACGTCCTCCCACCTCCTTGGCCGCCACCCCTTGCTCCTATATAAGTAGATCCATCTAGTAGCTTTTCCTTGGGATTTGTTTAGTTAAAAGTTAGCCATTGCAACTTCGTGTACTTCGTTTGTGTCCAACGACCAGACTAAGACCGCTTCCGGATCCCCACCCTTATCAATACTTCATATATATTTGCAATATTCAGATTGCTTTATCATATTCTTGCTCGTTCTTCGATAGCTTGCAGGAATACACCTTCGTGGTTAGGCTGACCGTGCTTCCAGCATCTTCAGTAACCTCAGGAGATTGGTTTAGCGGTTGCTAAGGCGCAACGTCGTGCACGTTTGTAGTCGGATCGTCAAAGTCGTCTCCACCAAATCGATAGTTATCATCTCATCGAAAGATCGGGACACCCCGCCTCTATCAAGTGGTATCAGTTTTCAGGTTGCTCGGTGAGAATTTCCAGTTTTCCTAGATTAGATTTATTTTCTTACCTATTGTCCAAGAAAAAGCCACAAAAAAGAGTTAGATCTATTCATCCTTGGTCCAAGCCAGTCTGAGCCTTTGCAATTTTCTTTTCATTGCTTGCATAGTTGAATTATCGGTTGCATCATCGTGTCGAGTTGCTGGTCTTAGTGTCTAGTTCGTTTAGAGTTTCGAGTTCTGTTCACATTAGTCACGCCACCGCTGCATCATTATCTCTTTCGCTGTCCACCACCCATCCATCAATTTCCACCCCGTGCTACCCATCATTCATTGTCATAATAATAGTTGAGATCGTTCACATCTTCACTTGATCCAATCTGCATCTTATCTAGTTTGTTTTGGAAAGAGGGAGAAAAAAAGAGAGAAAAAACGAGAGAAAAAAAGGAGAAAAAAAGTAAGAGAAAAAAAAGGAGAGAAAGAAAAAAAGTGTGAGGAAAAAAAAAGAGAAGAAAAAAAAACAAAAAAATCGGCACAAACTTTTTCAGAGGAAAGTTGGAGACAAAGTTGTTGATATATCCTGCTTGGCTGTTGTTTCAACTCATTATCTTTACTGCCGTTGTGATCTTCACTTATATCTTGCTGTCCAGAGCTACTTAGTGTCCTTCATTGATGCTAGTTGTGCTACGACGTGACCTCATTAGTGTTCTAGGCTCGCGTCTCTAGTTCGGTCTAGCATAGGACCAGCACAGTACCGTCGTTGAGCGTTTATTCAACATTGCATCTTTGAATTGATTATTGCTAATCTTTTGCTACCATATATAGCCAACCCAGCTCCACATATTTCTACACCGTGTATACGTACAAAGGCAAAGGTGTCCCGTCTTTCGATGAGATGATGGATATCGCTTTGGTGGAAGTCGACTTTGACGATCCGACTACGAACGTGCGAGGACGTCGCGCCTTAGCAATCGCTAAACCAACTTCGAGAGGTTATTGACCACGCCGGAGCACGATCAACCTGACCACGAGGGTCTGTTTCCTGCGAGCAAACGAAGAACAAGCAAGAAACTAAGATTGCAATCTGGATATTGCGAATATAAGATGAAAGCTTTATTGATCAAGGTGGGGTTCTGTGACGCCTTTGTCTGGTCGTTGAACACAAACGAAGTACGCGAAGTTGCAGCTATGGCGAACTTTTAATCTAAACAAAACCCAAAGTCTAAACGATGCCCTAAGGGCTGTATATATGGAGGAAGAGGGGGGAATTTCGTGGCCCTTGGTGGAGGGGTCCGAAATCAACCCTATCTCTTGTTTCCCCACACATACGGACTCTAAAAATAGCCTATACTTTATGTATTTTGAAATTACATGGGCCTGGCCCAAAAATAAGGTGACGCAGCACCTAAAATAGCCTCGGGACGAAATTTATGAAGTGGCATCTTGTATATTTCGTCCAAGGCTTCATGCACCCATTATGGTGGCTTCAAAGTCCTGAAATCATCACTTGTAACTCCGTTCTTGTTCCCCTTGCGCATGCCATCATCTCCATGCTTGTTCTTGCTCCAATGTTCATCCTTCTCCAAGCTAGGCCCTTCATTTGTAAACAAAACAAATGTATCCAATTTAGGCAGCATCATATTCTCATGAACATTAGAATCATTACCAAGAAACGAAAGTACCTGGTAATTTAGTTGGCGTGCACGAGCTCTAGTAATTGGTCCAGTATGTATAGCAGCAGGGGCTGTGGGTGTAACAATTGTATTGATGTCCTCATCATCCTCCCCTTCTTGAAATGAAGTCGTCCTCGACGGAAGTTCATCTTCCTCACCCAAATAAGGCTTCAAATCTGCAATGTTAAAAGTGGGACTAACCCCAAAATCTGCAGGCAGCTCAAGTTTATATGCATTATCATTTATTTTCTCTAACACCTTAAAGGGACCATCAGCACGTGGCATTAACTTTGATTTGCGCAAATCAGGAAATCTATCCTTACGCAAATGTAGCCAAACAAGATCTCCAGGTGCAAACACAACATGTTTTCTACCCTTATCTCCAGCAAGTTTATATTTAGCATTCATGCGCTCAATGTTTTCCTTAGTTAACTCATGCATTTTTAAAATCAATTCAGCACGTTGTTTAGCATCAAAATTAACCTTCTCCGAAGATGGAAGAGGCAACAAATCAATAGGTGCACGAGGTAGGAAACCATACACAACTTCAAAAGGGCTCATCTTAGTAGTAGAATGCAATGAACGATTATAAGCAAATTCAATATGAGGCAAGCATTCCTCCCACATTTTCTTATTATTCTTCAAAATAGCCCTAAGCATAGTAGACAACGTTCTATTGACTACTTCAGTTTGTCCATCAGTTTGGGGGTGACAAGTAGTACTAAAAAGCAGTTTAGTCCCCAACTTAGCCCATAAACATCTCCAAAAGTGGCTAAGAAATTTAGTATCACGATCTGAAACAATAGTATTTGGCACACCATGCAAGCGAATAATTTCACGAAAGAACAAATCAGCAACATTAACAGCATCATCGCTTTTATGACATGGTATAAAGTGTGCCATTTTCGAGAATCTATCCACGACAACAAATATGCTATCCCTCCCCTTCTTTGTTCGAGGTAAACCTAAAACAAAGTCCATAGATATATCCTCCCAAGGAACACTAGGTATAGGCAAAGGCATATATAAACCATGAGGATTGAGTCGTGACTTAGCTTTTTGACATGTAGTGCATCGAGCAATAAAACGCTCAACATCCCGTCTCATCTTCGGCCAAAAGAAATGTGTAGCAAGTACGTCCTCCGTCTTCTTCACGCCAAAGTGTCCCATTAATCCTCCTCCATGCGCCTCCTGCAACAACAAAAGACGAACGGAGCTAGCTGGAATGCATAGCTTGTTAGCACGAAACACAAATCCATCGTTAACGACAAACTTGTTCCACATTCTTCCTTCTTTACAATTCTGCATTACATCTTTAAAATCAGCATCATGCACATATTGATCTTTGATGGTCTCCAAACCAAATATTTTGAAGTCAAGTTGTGAAAGCATAGTATAGCGACGAGACAATGCATCAGCAATAACATTTTCTTTTCCCTTCTTGTGTTTAATGACATAAGGGAAAGTCTCAATGAATTCAACCCATTTAGCATGTCTACGATTCAGTTTAGCTTGACTTTTAATATGTTTCAAAGATTCATGATCAGAATGTATAACAAATTCTTTGGGCCATAAATAATGTTGCCATGTTTCTAAAGTCCGAACAAGAGCATATAATTCTTTATCATAAGTAAAATAATTCAGACTAGGCCCACTCAATTTTTCAGAAAAGTATGCAACGGGTTTGCCATCTTGTAATAACACACCTCCTAATCCAATTCCACTAGCATCACATTCAAGCTCAAAAGTCTTATTAAAATCAGGAAGTTGGAGTAAAGGAGCATGTGTCAACTTATCTTTCAATATAGAGAAGGCTTCTTCCTGTGCGGTACCCCAAAGAAAAGGCACATCCTTCTTTGTAAGCTCATTGAGAGGTGCAGCAATGGTGCTGAAATCTCTCACAAAACGCCTATAGAATCCAGCGAGGCCAAGAAAACTCCTCACGTGTGTGACCGTTTTGGGTTGCGGCCAACTCTCAATAGCTTCAATCTTGGCTTTATCAACTTCAATTCCCTGTGGAGTAACAACATAGCCAAGAAAAGATACTCGGTCGGTGCAAAAGGTGCACTTCCCAAGGTTACCAAACAAACGTGCATCACGTAGAGCAATAAAAACAGCACGTAAATGTTCCAAATGTTCTTCCAAAGATCTTCTATAAATCAATATGTCATCAAAGTAAACTACCACAAATCGTCCAATGAAAGCACGTAAAACTTCGTTCATTAATCTCATGAAAGTACTAAGTGCATTAGTTAACCCAAAAGGCATGACTAACCACTCATATAATCCAAACTTAGTTTTAAATGCTGTTTTCCATTCATCTCCCAATTTCATACGAATTTGATGGTAGCCACTACGCAAATCAACTTTGGAGAATATTGTAGAGCCACTCAATTCATCAAGCATATCATCTAGCCTAGGAATAGGATGACGATAACGAATAGTAATATTATTAATGCCTCTACAATCAACACACATACGTGATGTACCATCCTTTTTCGGCACTAGAATAATAGGAACAGCACAAGGACTAAGGGATTCGCGTATATAACCTTTGTCGAGAAGCTCTTGTACTTGACGCATAATCTCCTTCGTCTCCTCTGGATTGGTACGGTATGGTGCACGGTTTGGCAGTGAAGCACCGGAAATTAAGTCAATCTGATGCTCAATCCCTCGAATAGGCGATAATCCCGGTGGCACGTCTTGTGGAAAAACGTCAGCGAACTCCTGCAAAATGTTAGTGACAGCAGGAGGCAAAGAGGAAGGCACGTCCTCGAATGAAAATAATGCCTCTTTGCACACAAAAGCATAGCAAACAGATTTGCTGAAATCTAGCTCATCAATATCAGATTTGGTGGCAAATAAACATGCACTTTTCAATTTAATTTCAGAAGCAACACTAGATGGTTTATTATTAGGCTTCATTTGTTGCTCAAATTCTTTTGCCACAATCTGATTTTCACTCTTATTCTTCTCCTGTTGTGCTTTATTAGCTCTATTAATATCATCTTTCAAAATGGAATCAGGAGTCATAGGAAGCAAAGTAATATTTTTATCCTTATGAACAAGAGTATAGTGATTGTTTCTACCATGGTGTACAGAATTTTTATCAAATTGCCATGGTCTACCAAGTAATAAGGAACATGCTTGCATAGGTACCACATCACAATCAACATAATCAGCATATGTAGAGATACTAAAATGCACACGAACAGTACGTGTTACCTTAACCTTGCCGCTGTTGTTGAACCATTGGATGTAGTGATAGAGGCGGGGTGTCCCGATCTTTCGATGAGATGGTAACTATCGATTTGGTGGAGACGACTTTGACGATCCGACTACAAACGTGCACGACGTTGCGCCTTAGCAATCGCTAAACCAATCTCCAGAGGTTATTGACCACGCCGGTGCACGATCAACCTGACCACGAAGGTCTATTCCTGCAAGCAATCGAAGAACGAGCAAGAATATGATAAAAGCAATCTGAATATTGCAAATATGTATGAAGTATTGATAAAGGTGGGGATCCGAAAGCGGTCTTGGTCTGGTCGTTGGACACAAACGAAGTACACGAAGTTGCGTTGGCTAACTTTTAACTAAACAAATCCCAAGGAAAAAGCTACTAGATGGATCTACTTATATAGGAGCAAGGGGTGGCGGCCAAGGAGGTGGGAGGACGTCCCAAGGCAGCCTAAAACTAACCCTAGGTCGTACAAGGCTCATGGGCCCAAGTGGAGGTGATGTAACACCTTTGGACTTGTAGTTTGACTCAGATTCTGCTGCAGCATCAGATTGTTTCGTCCACAACTCAACGCTCCGGACGAATTTGAAGGTGATTCCAATTGGGTTGGAAAGTGCACGAAATCTAGTTTCCAACAAAAAAAGAATCACCCAATTCGGAGTCCGTATGAAAAACTTGTGTGCGTTTTGAGTCAGGTATGTCTGTGCAGTCCGAATCTGAATCCAGAACGTGAGAGACTTGGACTCTATCTTCTCTTGGGCCAAAAGTGACGTGAGAGAACTTTTTGGACAGCAAATAAACATCTCTTTCTTCCTTATCTTCATATGTGGATTGTACAAATGTCCCATACACCTGCAATTAGACAAAACACAAAAGTGTGTGAAGTATTTTTGTTCTGGATAACATAAATAGATTATTGAATAGTTTGCACTAGAAATCACCTGACAAATATGCATATATGCAATATTTTTGGTCATATCCAAGGTATTGTTGAGGGGAATGAAGCTATGCTTGCACGTTTTCTGGGTGGATTAAATAGAGAGATTCAAACCATTCTAGACTATAAGGAGTATACTAATATCACTCGTTTATTCCATCTTGCTTGTAAAGCTGAACGTGAAGTGCAGGATCGACAAGCATTGGGGCGAACTAACTTTTCTGCAGGCCGACCTTCATCATGGACACCACGTGCATCTTCTACTTCAACTGCACCAGCACCTCCATCCGGTGCCACCTCCAGCCGTGATACAAGAAAACAGGCACAACCACCATTATCTGCCAAGAGCGCACCTGCGGGGCCTGCACAGCGTTCTTCTTCTTCCATGGCATCAACAGGGCACACAAGTGATATTATTTGTCGTCGTTGTAAGGGAGGAGGTCATTATGCGAGAGAATGCAAATCTCCGCGTGTGATGATTGCTACCGCGGATGGTGGATATGAGTCTGCTAGTGACTATGATGAGGAGACTTTGGCTCTTATTACACGTGAAGAACATGGTGGAGATGATTCTGATCATGAGACGCAATACATGGCTCCTGAAGACGCTGACAGGTATGAATGTTTAGTTGCTCAACGTGTTTTGAGTGTGCAGGTTACACAAGCTGAGCAAAATCAGAGGCACAATTTGTTCCATACCAAGGGAGTTGTGAAGGAACGTTCTGTGCGTGTCATCATAGACGGAGGGAGCTGCAACAACCTGGCTAGCATGGAGATGGTGGAGAAGCTTTCTCTCACCACAAGACCACATCCACATCCTTACTACATCCAATGGTTCAACAACAGCGGCAAGGTTAAGGTAACACGTACTGTTCGTGTGCATTTTAGTATCTCTACATATGCTGATTATGTTGATTGTGATGTGGTACCTATCCAAGCATGTTCCTTATTACTTGGTAGACCATGGCAATTTGATAAAAATTCTGTACACCATGGTAGAAACAATCACTATACTCTTGTTCATAAGGATAAAAATATTACTTTGCTTCCTATGACTCCTGATTCCATTTTGAAAGATGATATTAATAGAGCTAATAAAGCACAACAGGAGAAGAATAAGAGTGAAAATCAGATTGTGGCAAAAGAATTTGAGCAACAAATGAAGCCTAATAATAAACCATCTAGTGTTGCTTCTGAAATTAAATTGAAAAGTGCATGTTTATTTGCCACCAAATCTGATATTGATGAGCTAGATTTCAGCAAATCTGTTTGCTATGCTTTTGTGTGCAAAGAGGCATTATTTTCATTCGAGGACGTGCCTTCCTCTTTGCCTCCTGCTGTCACTAACATTTTGCAGGAGTTCGCTGACGTATTTCCACAAGACGTGCCACCGGGATTACCGCCTATTCGAGGGATTGAGCATCAGATTGACTTAATTCCCGGTGCTTCACTGCCAAACCGTGCACCATACCGTACCAATCCAGAGGAGACGAAGGAGATTATGCGTCAAGTACAAGAGCTTCTCGACAAAGTGATAGAGGCGAGGGTCCCGATCTTTCGATGAGATGATGGATATCGCTTTGGTGGAAGTCGACTTTGACGATCCGACTACGAACGTGCGAGGACGTCGCGCCTTAGCAATCGCTAAACCAACTCCGAGAGGTTATTGACCACGCCGGAGCACGTTCAACCTGACCACGAGGGTCTGTTTCCTGCGAGCAAACGAAGAACAAGCAAGAAACTAAGATTGCAATCTGGATATTGCGAATATAAGATGAAAGCTTTATTGATCAAGGTGGGGTTCTGTGACGCCTTTGTCTGGTCGTTGAACACAAACGAAGTACGCGAAGTTGCAGCTATGGCGAACTTTTAATCTAAACAAAACCCAAAGTCTAAACGATGCCCTAAGGGCTGTATATATGGAGGAAGAGGGGGGGAATTTCGTGGCCCTTGGTGGAGGGGTCCGAAATCAACCCTATCTCTTGTTTCCCCACACATACGGACTCTAAAAATAGCCTATACTTATGTATCTCGAAATTACATGGGCCTGGCCCAATAATAAGGTGACGCAGCACCTAAAATAGCCCCGGGACGAAATTTATGAAGTGGCATCTTGTATATTTCGTCCAAGGCTTCATGCACCCATTATGGTGGCTTCAAAGTCCTGAAATCATCACTTGTAACTCCGTTCTTGTTCCCCTTGCGCATGCCATCATCTCCATGCTTGTTCTTGCTCCAATGTTCATCCTTCTCCAAGCTAGGCCCTTCATTTGTAAGCAAAACAAATGTATCCAATTTAGGCAGCATCATATTCTCATGAACATTAGAATCATTACCAAGAAACGAAAGTACCTGGTAATTTAGTTGGCGTGCACAAGCTCTAGTAATTGGTCCAGTATGTATAGCAGCAGGGGCTGTGGGTGTAACAATTGTATTGATGTCCTCATCATGCCATGGAAGAAGAAGAACGCTGTGCAGGCCCCGCAGGTGCGCTCTTGGCAGATAATGGTGGTTGTGCCTGTTTCCTTGTATCACGGCTGGAGGTGGCACCGGATGGAGGTGCTGGTGCAGTTGAAGTAGAAGATGCACGTGGTGTCCATGATGAAGGTCGGCCTGCAGAAAAGTTAGTTCGCCCCAATGCTTGTCGATCCTGCACTTCACGTTCAGCTTTACAAGCAAGATGGAATAAACGAGTGATATTAGTATACTCCTTATAGTCTAAAATGGTCTGAATCTCTCTATTTAATCCACCCAGAAAACGTGCAAGCATAGCTTCATTCTCCTCAACAATACCACATCTAATCATGCCAGTTTGTAATTCCTGATAATATTCTTCTACAGAATTTTTTCCTTGTCTTAAACGCTGCAATTTTTGAAGCAATTCACGTTGATAATATGGTGGAACCCAACGCGTACGCATAGCAGTTTTCAAAGCAGCCCAAGTAGTTGGAATAGGATATAATCTACAATGTTCAGACCACCATACACATGCAAAACTAGTGAAAGCAGAAACAGCAGCAGCAACTCGTCTCTCCTCAGGATATTGTAAACATGTAAATCGTTGTTCAGTTTCTAACTCCCAAGTAAGATATATATCAGGAACATATCTACCCTCAAATGGTGGAATATTCAATTTCAGTTTAGGAATATGGACATCATCTCGTACCTGAGGTGGTGGTGCAGGCCTACCATAACGAATATATACCTGAGGTCGACCTGCTGGTGGTGGTACAGGTGGCTGCACGTAGTGTTGATTTTGATCAACCTCATCCTCATAATCTCCCACATAATCATCCTCCTCCACATCAGCAGCAGGAGCCACAGAAGTATCAACAGCAGCACCAACAGTTTGGCCAAACGCAAGAGGAACACGGCTTGCTCGGTGAGATTTTACAGTTTTTCGTAGTTTAGATCGAGTCTGTTCTTCATACCTACAGTCCACGAAAAAGCCACAAAAAAAATTAGGGTTAGTTCATCATATCCGAACCAATCTGAGCCTTTGCATAATCTTTTTAGGGTTTTGCTTTGTGGACCACTTGATAGAGGCGAGGGTCCCGATCTTTCGATGAGATGATAACTATCGATTTGGTGGAGACGACTTTGACGATCCGACTACAAACGTGCACGATGTTGCGCCTTAGCAATCGCTAAACTAATCTCCTGAGGTTACTGACGACGCTGGAAGCACGGTCAGCCTGACCACGAAGGTCTATTCCTGCAAGCAATCGAAGAACAAGCAAGAATATGATAAAAGCAATCTGAATATTGCAAATATATATGAAGTATTGATAAAGGTGGGGATCCGTAAGCGGTCTTGGTCTGGTCGTTGGACACAAACGAAGTACACGAAGTTGCAATGGCTAACTTTTAACTAAACAAATCCCCAAAGTCTAAACGATGCCCTAAGGGCTGTATATATGGAGGAAGAGGGGGGAATTTCGTGGCCCTTGGTGGAGGGGTCCGAAATCAACCCTATCTCTTGTTTCCCCACACATACGGACTCTAAAAATAGCCTATACTTTATGTATTTCGAAATTACATGGGCCTGGCCCAAAAATAAGGTGACGCAGCACGTAAAATAGCCTCGGGACGAAATTTATGAAGTGGCATCTTGTATATTTCGTCCAAGGCTTCATGCACCCATTATGGTGGCTTCAAAGTCCTGAAATCATCACTTGTAACTCCGTTCTTGTTCCCCTTGCGCATGCCATCATCTCCATGCTTGTTCTTGCTCCAATGTTCATCCTTCTCCAAGCTAGGCCCTTCATTTGTAAACAAAACAAATGTATCCAATTTAGGCAGCATCATATTCTCATGAACATTAGAATCATTACCAAGAAACGAAAGTACCTGGTAATTTAGTTGGCGTGCACGAGCTCTAGTAATTGGTCCAGTATGTATAGCAGCAGGGGCTGTGGGTGTAACAATTGTATTGATGTCCTCATCATCTTTTCTGATAAATTCTTTCAAAGAATGCTACTAACTCAAGCTTTCCAATGCAAAAAGAATCACTCAATTCCGAGTTGATATGAGGAGTCAAAGAATTCTAAAACTGGCCTGAAAAATTGGAACAAGCTGTGTTCACGAACTTCAGAGGGCAAAAAGACCTATTTAGAAGCCTATTTTGAGGTGTCAAATATTGAACTAGCTTCTGCAACTATTTAGATGCGGCTCGTCGCTAGCTTCAATTTGAGTACTCACGGAGCCAAAACGGACTTCGTATGAGGAAGATACACATGTTTTACTGAACAGTGCACAAAACAGATTCCAATCCGAATTCAGGTACGAGATTGATTCTAGATAGATCCGATTTTTTTTCTTCTCTCTTTTTTTTTCTCACGCTTTTTTTTCTTCTCTCTCTTTTTCTTTTTTTTCCTCTCTTTTTTTTCCTCTATCTTTTTTTTCTCCCTCTTTCCAAGACAAACTAGATAAGATGCAGATTGGATCAGGCGAAGATGTGAATGACCTCAACTATGATTATGACAATGAACAGTGTGTAGCACGTGGTGGAAATTAATGGATGGGATGGTGGACAGCGGAAGGGATAATGATGCAGCGGCGGCGTGACTAATGTGAACAGAACTCGAAACTCTAAAGGAACTAGACACTAAGACCAGCAACTAACACGACGATGCAACCGATAATTCAACTATGCAAGCAATGAATAGAAAATTGCAAAGGCTCAGACTGGCTTGGATAAATGATGAACAGATCTAACTTTTTTATGGCTTTTTCATGGACTGTAGGTATGAATGACAGATGCGATCTAAACTATGAAAAACTGTAAAATCTCACCGAGCAACCTGAAAACTGATACCACTTGATAGAGGCGAGGGTGTCCCGATCTTTCGATTAGATGATAACTATCGATTTGGTGGAGACGACTTTGACGATCCGACTACAAACGTGCACGACGTTGCGCCTTAGCAATCGCTAAACCAATCTCCTGAGGTTACTGACGATGCCGGAAGCACGGTCAGCCTGACCATGAAGGTCTATTCCTGCAAGCAATCGAAGAACGAGCAAGAATATGATAAAGCAATCTGAATATTGCAAATATATATGAGGTATTGATAATGGTGGGGATCCGGAAGCGGTCTTGGTCTGGTCGTTGGACACAAACGAAGTACACGAAGTTGCAATGGCTAACTTTTAACTAAACAAATCCCAAGGAAAAAGCTACTAGATGGATCTACTTATATAGGAGCAAGGGGTGGCGGCCAAGGAGGTGGGAGGACGTCCCAAGGCAGCCTAAAACTAACCCTAGGTCGTACAAGGCTCATCGGCCCAAGTGGAGGTGATGTAACACCTTTGGACTTGTAGTTTGACTCGGATTCTGCTGCAGCATCAGATTGTTTCGTCCACAACTCAACGCTCCGGACGAATTTGAAGGTGATTCCAATTGGGTTGGAAAGTGCACGAAATCTAGTTTCCAAAAAAAAAGAATCACCCAATTCGGAGTCCGTATGAAAAACTTGTGTGCGTTTTGAGTCAGGTATGTCTGTGCAGTCCGAATCTGAATCCAGAACGTGAGAGACTTGGACTCTATCTTCTCTTGGGCCAAAAATGACATGAGAGAACTTTTTGGACAGCAAATAAACATCTCTTTCTTCCTTATCTTCATATGTGAATTGTACAAATGTCCCATACACCTGCAATTAGACAAAAGACAAAAGTGTGTGAAGTATTTTTGTTCTGCATAACATAAATAGATTATTGAATAGTTTGCACTAGAAATCACCTGACAAATATGCATATATGCAATATTTTTGATCATATCCAAGGTAGTCATGTCCTCATATACAAGAAAAAAAAAGATAGAGAAAAAAAGAGAAAAAAGGAAAAAAAAAGAAAAAGAAAAAGAAGATAAAGAAAAAAAGAGAGAAAAAGGAAAGAAAAAAAAGAAAAAGAGGGACAAGAAAAAGAAAAAAAAGGCGTGAGAAAAAAAAGAGAGAAGAAAAACAAAATTCGGATCTTTTTAGACTCAATCTCGTAGTTGAATTCGGATTGGAATCTGTTTTGTGCACTGTTCAGTAAAACAGGCATAACTTCCTCATACGAAGTCTGTTTTGCCTCCGCGAATACTCCAACGAAAGCTAGCGACGAGCCGCATCTAAATAGTTGAAGAAGCTAGTTCAATATTTGATACCTCAAAATTGGCTTCTAAATAGGTCTTTTTGCCCTCCGA
Organism: Triticum aestivum; assembly: GCF_018294505.1. Lineage (NCBI taxonomy): Eukaryota > Viridiplantae > Streptophyta > Magnoliopsida > Poales > Poaceae > Triticum > Triticum aestivum. The sequence continues at coordinate 323,525,952 of NC_057813.1, forward strand.
AGTTCGTGAACACAACTTGTTCCAATTTTTCAGGCAATATTTAGAATTCTTTGACTCCTCATATCAACTCGAAATTGAGTGATTCTTTTTGCATTGGAAAGCTTGAGTTAGTAGCATTCTTTGAAAGAATTTATCAGAAAATTGTCTCAAACTTTTCAATAGGAAAGTTGGAAAGAGAGTTGTTGTATATCCTGCTTCGCAGTTGTTTTTCATCATTATCTTTACTGTCGTTGTGATCTTCACTTATATCTTGCTGTCAAGAGCTACTTAGTATCCTTCATTGATGCTAGTTGTGCTACGCCGTGACCTCATTAGTGTTCTAGGCTCGCGTCTCTAGTCCGGTCTAGCCTAGGACCAGCACAGTACCATCGTTGAGCGTTTATTCAACATTGCATCTTTGAATTGATTATTGCTAATCTTTTGCTACCATATATAGCCAACCCAGCTCCACACATTTCTACACCGTGTATACGTACGCTCCCCTGGCAATCGCTTTACTCAATATTCGGAGTTACTTGACACCGCTGGTTGCCGATCACCGCCTGCTGCATGGTAAGAACTTGTAAGACATTGATATTTGCTTTACTGTGAGCGTTTTACCACCACATCCTAGTAGTTATAGGAACATTATTTTTGAGTTTTGTTTCTTGTTCTACTAATCATGACAGGATCCAAAGTCAATTCATGGGCTTTGTCGATCGCGGGAGACGTGCCACCACCTTTGCAAATACCACAACTGTCACGAGAGGTGCACAAACATCCAAATGCACATGATCAGGTTAATGTATCTATACCACCATTTAATGGCCGTTTTAAACCTGCTTTATATATTGAATGGGAGTTCGACATAAAAAATATATTTGCTTCCCATAATTTCAATGAACATAAAAAGGTTAAGGTTGCGGTTGGTTCTTTCACTGGTTATGCTTTGGTTTGGTGGAGTGAATATTGTCGGTTACACCCTGATTATATACCTACTACTTGGGATGATTTGAAACTTGCCATGCGACATACTTTCGTCCCTGCTTATTATACTCGTGACATGATTAAGAAGTTGCAACACTTAAAACAAGGTAGTGAAACTGTAACAAAATATTATGATGATTTACAAACTACCTTGTTGCATTCCTCTTTAGAAGAAAGTGAAGATGATTTTATGGATAGATTTTGGGGAGGATTAAACCGTGATATTCAAGAGATACTAATTCATGAAGAGTGTTATCCTATGGACAATATGTTTCATCTTGCTTGCAAAGCTGGACAGGAAATAAAACGACGTGTTGGCCACGAGGAGAACAAGCGCACAGTGCACATTCCAAGAGTTGATATGATTGTTCCTTCAACTACTAGGCATACTATGACAACCTCTTCCGTTGTTGTCAGGACTACATCACCTCCACCATGTGACACATCGCCCCCGAGAGTGGCTACATCATCTGAGTTGATCATAAGAGGTAATGACAAAGGTACTGATCTTCCATCTCTACATGAGAATGATGAATGCCTTGTCAATTTGAATGCACCATCTGATGAGCTACCCACTACTTTGATCACACCACCTATTTTAGAGGACTACGTTGATAATTTGACTTTGCCATGTGATCAAACAACTAAAATACCAACAATTTTGAGTGCACCCATTGAATTAACTATTGATGCAAAAGAACCAATGTTTAATCATTTTGATATGACCTGTAATCTTGGTGATGATTCTGTGTTGAATGACTTATTGCATGTTTGCTTATTTAAGCATGTTGTAGCATGTAAATTTGATGCAAGTAAGGTTTATTCACCAATGTTGGGATGGTTTAATGATGAACATTGTCAATCTTTTGAAATGAATAAGAGCTTCACTTATATGTGCAAACTGAGTTGCAATATTTTCATGCCTTCTACTTCTTGTGCTAATTTTTTGGCTTTAGATTTTTTGAACTATGCAAGTTACTCATCTATTCATGTGTCATATATGCAAAAATCAAGGGAAGTAAAAATGGATGACATATACATATACAACATGTACACCTTGTCTCTTTTGTTAGCCACATTTCAGATTAAGCAACGCCGAGGACGGCTTTATTTTCAAGAAGGGGAGGATGATGAGGACATGACTACCTTGGATATGACCAAAAATATTGCATATATGCATATTTGTCAGGTGATTTCTAGTGCAAACTATTCAATAATCTATTTATGTTATCCAGAACAAAAATACTTCACACACTTTTGTGTTTTGTCTAATTGCAGGTGTATGGGACATTTGTACAATCCACATATGAAGATAAGGAACAAAGAGATGTTTATTTGCTGTCCAAAAAGTTCTCTCACGTCACTTTTGGCCCAAGAGAAGATAGAGTCCAAGTGATAGAGGCAAAGGTGTCCCGTCTTTCGATGAGATGGTGGATTTCGCTTTGGTGGAAGTCGACTTTGACGATCCGACTACGAACGTGCGAGGACGTCGCGCCTTAGCAATCGCTAAACCAACTCCGAGAGGTTATTGACCACGCCGGAGCACGATCAACCTGACCACGAGGGTCTGTTTCCTGCGAGCAAACGAAGAACAAGCAAGAAACTAAGATTGCAATCTGGATATTGCGAATATAAGATGAAAGCTTTATTGATCAAGGTGGGGTTCTGTGACGCCTTTGTCTGGTCGTTGAACACAAACGAAGTACGCGAAGTTGCAGCTATGGCGAACTTTTAATCTAAACAAAACCCAAGCAAAAGCTACTAGATGGATCTACTTATATAGGAGCAAGGGGTGGCGGCCAAGGAGGTGGGAGGACGTCCCAAGGCAGCCTAAAACTAAATCTAGGTCGTACAAGGCCAATGGGCCCAAGTGGAGGTGATGTAACACCTTTGGACTTGTAGTTTGACTCGGATTCTGCTGCAGCATCAGATTGTTTCGTCCACAACTCAACGCTCCGGACGAATTTGAAGGTGATTCCAATTGGGTTGGAAAGTGCACGAAATCTAGTTTCCAACAAAAAAAGAATCACCCAATTCGGAGTCCGTATGAAAAACTTGTGTGCGTTTTGAGTCAGGTATGTCTGTGCAGTCCGAATCTGAATCCAGAACGTGAGAGACTTGGACTCTATCTTCTCCTGGGCCAAAAGTGACGTGAGAGAACTTTTTGGACAGCAAATAAACATCTCTTTCTTCCTTATCTTCATATGTGGATTGTACAAATGTCTCATACACCTGCAATTAGATAAAACACAAAAGTGTGTGAAGTATTTTTGTTCTGGATAACATAAATAGATTATTGAATAGTTTGCACTAGAAATCACCTGACAAATATGCATATATGTAATATTTTTGGTCATATCCAAGGTAGTCATGTCCTCATCATCCTCCCCTTCTTGAAAATAAAGCCGTCCTCGGCGTTGCTTAATCTGAAATGTGGCTAACAAAAGAGACAAGGTGTACATGTTGTATATGTATATGTCATCCATTTTTACTTCCCTTGATTTTTGCATATATGACACATGAATAGATGAGTAACTTGCATAGTTCATAAAATCTAAAGCCAAAAAATTAGCACAAGAAGTAGAAGGCATGAAAATATTGCAACTCAGTTTGCACATATAAGTGAAGCTCTTATTCATTTCAAAAGATTGACAATGTTCATCATTAAACCATCCCAACATTGGTTAATAAACCTTACTTGCATCAAATTTACATGCTACAACATGCTTAAATAAGCAAACATGCAATAAGTCATTCAACACAGAATCATCACCAAGATTAGAGGTCATATCAAAATGATTAAACATTGGTTCTTTTGCATCAATAGTTAATTCAATGGGTGCACTCAAAATTGTTGGTATTTCAGTTGTTTGATCACATGGCAAAGTCAAATTATCAACGTAGTCCTCTAAAATAGGTGGTGTGATCAAAGTAGTGGGTAGCTCATCAGATGGTGCATTCAAATTGACAAGGCATTCATCATTCTCATGTAGAGATGGAAGATCAGTACCTTTGTCATTACCTCTTATGATCAACTCAGATGATGTAGTCACTCTCGGGGGCGATGTGTCACATGGTGGAGGTGATGTAGTCCTGACAACAACGGATGTGGTTGTCATAGTATGCCTAGTAGTTGAAGAAACAATCATATCAACTCTTGGAATGTGCACCGTGCGCTTGTTCTCCTCGTGGCCAACACGTCGTTTTATTTCCTGTTCAGCTTTGCAAGCAAGATGAAACAAATGGTCCATAGGATAACACTCTTCATGAATTAGTATCTCTTGAATATCACGGTTTAATCCTCCCCAAAATCTATCCATAAAATCATCTTCACTTTCTTCTAAAGAGGAATGCAACAAGGTAGTTTGTAAATCATCATAATATTTTGTTACAGTTTCACTACCTTGTTTTAAGTGTTGCAACTTCTTAATCATGTCACGAGAATAATAAGCAGGGACGAAAGTATGTCGCATGGCAAGTTTCAAATCATCCCAAGTAGTAGGTATATAATCAGGGTGTAACCGACAATATTCACTCCACCAAACCAAAGCATAACCAGTGAAAGAACCAACCGCAACCTTAACCTTTTTATGTTCATCGAAATTATGGGAAGAAAATATATTTTTTATGTCGAACTCCCATTCAATATATAAAGCAGGTTTAAAACGGCCATTAAATGGTGGTATAGATACATTAACCTGATCATGTGCATTTGGATGTTTGTGCACCTCTCGTGACGGTTGTGGTATTTGCAACGGTGGTGGCACGTCTCCCGCGATCGACAAAGCCCATGAATTGACTCTGGATCCTGTCATGATTAGTAGAACAAGAAACAAAGGTGTCCCATCTTTCATATATTGATAACTATATACACTCTAGTGTTGCTTCTGAAATTAAATTGAAAAGTGCATGTTTATTTGCCACCAAATCTGATATTGATGAGCTAGATTTCAGCAAATCTGTTTGCTATGCGTTTGTGTGCAAAGAGGCATTATTTTCATTCGAGGACGTGCCTTCCTCTTTGCCTCCTGCTGTCACTAACATTTTGCAGGAGTTCGCTGACGTCTTTCCACAAGACGTGCCACCGGGATTACCGCCTATTCGAGGGATTGAGCATCAGATTGACTTAATTCCCGGTGCTTCACTGCCAAACCGTGCACCATACCGTACCAATCCAGAGGAGACGAAGGAGATTATGCGTCAAGTACAAGAGCTTCTCGACAAAGGTTATATACGCGAATCCCTTAGTCCTTGTGCTGTTCCTATTATTCTAGTGCCGAAAAAGGATGGTACATCACGTATGTGTGTTGATTGTAGAGGCATTAATAATATTACTATTCGTTATCGTCATCCTATTCCTAGGCTAGATGATATGCTTGATGAATTGAGTGGCTCTACAATATTCTCCAAAGTTGATTTGCGTAGTGGCTACCATCAAATTCGTATGAAATTGGGAGATGAATGGAAAACAGCATTTAAAACTAAGTTTGGATTATATGAGTGGTTAGTCATGCCTTTTGGGTTAACTAATGCACCTAGTACTTTCATGAGATTAATGAACGAAGTTTTACGTGCTTTCATTGGACGATTTGTGGTAGTGATGAGGACATGACTATCTTGGATATGACCAAAAATATTGCATATATGCATATTTGTCAGGTGATTTCTAGTGCAAACTATTCAATAATCTATTTATGTTATCCAGAACAAAAATACTTCACACTTTTGTGTTTTGTCTAATTGCAGGTGTATGGGACATTTGTACAATCCACATATGAAGATAAGGAAGAAAGAGATGTTTATTTGCTGTCCAAAAAGTTCTCTCACGTCACTTTTGGCCCAAGAGAAGATAGAGTCCAAGTCTCTCACGTTCTGGATTCAGATTCGGACTGCACAGACACACCTGACTCAAAACGCACACAAGTTTTTCATACGGACTCCGAATTGGGTGATTCTTTTTTTGTTGGAAACTAGATTTCGTGCACTTTCCAACCCAATTGGAATCACCTTCAAATTCGTCCGGAGCGTTGAGTTGTGGGCGAAACAATCTGATGCTGCAGCAGAATCCGAGTCAAACTACAAGTCCAAAGGTGTTACATCACCTCCACTTGGGCCCATTGGCCTTGTACGACCTAGATTTAGTTTTAGGCTGCCTTGGGACGTCCTCCCACCTCCTTGGCCGCCACCCCTTGCTCCTATATAAGTAGATCCATCTAGTAGCTTTTCCTTGGGATTTGTTTAGTTAAAAGTTAGCCATTGCAACTTCGTGTACTTCGTTTGTGTCCAACGACCAGACCAAGACCGCTTACGGATCCCCACCTTTATCAATACTTCATATATACTCGCAATATTCAGATTGCTTTTATCATATTCTTGCTTGTTCTTCGATTGCTTGCAGGAATAGACCTTCGTGGTCAGGTTGATTGTGCTCCGGCGTGGTCAATAACCTCTCAGAGTTGGTTTAGCGATTGCTAAGGTGCAACGTCGTGCACGTTTGTAGTCGGATCGTCAAAGTCATCTTCACCAAATCGATAGTTATCATCTCATCGATAGATCGGGACACCCCCGCCTCTATCACCTTGCGCATGGCATCATCTCCATGCTTGTTCTTGCTCCAATGTTCATCCTTCTCCAAGCTAGGCCCTTCATTTGTAAGCAAAACAAATGTATCCAATTTAGGCAGCATCATATTCTCATGAATATTAGAATCATTACCAAGAAACCAAAGTACCTGGTAAATTAGTTGGCGTGCACGAGCTCTAGTAATTGGTCCAGTATGTATAGCAGCAGGGGCTGTGGGTGTAACAATTGTATTGATGTCCTCATCATCCTCCCCTTCTTGAAATGAAGTCGTCCTCGACGGAAGTTCATCTTCCTCACCCAAATAAGGCTTCAAATCTGCAATGTTAAAAGTGGGACTAACCCCAAAATCTGCAGGCAGCTCAAGTTTATATGCATTATCATTTATTTTCTCTAACACCTTAAAGGGACCATCAGCACGTGGCATTAACTTTGATTTGCGCAAATCAGGAAATCTATCCTTACGCAAATGTAACCAAACAAGATCTCCAGGTGCAAACACAACATGTTTTCTACCCTTATCTCCAGCAAGTTTATATTTAGCATTCATGCGCTCAATGTTTTCCTTAGTTAACTCATGCATTTTAAAATCAATTCAGCACGTTGTTTAGCATCAAAATTAACCTTCTCCGAAGATGGAAGAGGCAACAAATCAATAGGTGCATGAGGTAGGAAACCATACACAACTTCAAAAGGGCACATCTTAGTAGTAGAATGCAATGAACGATTATAAGCAAATTCAATATGAGGCAAGCATTCCTCCCGCATTTTCTTATTATTCTTCAAAACAGCCCTAAGCATAGTAGACAACGTTCTATTGACTACTTCAGTTTGTCCATCAGTTTGGGGGTGACAAGTAGTACTAAAAAGCAGTTTAGTCCCCAACTTAGCCCATAAACATCTCCAAAAGTGGCTAAGAAATTTAGTATCACGATCTGAAACAATAGTATTTGGCACACCATGCAAGCGAATAATTTCACGAAAGAACAAATCAGCAACATTAACAGCATCATCGCTTTTATGACATGGTATAAAGTGTGCCATTTTCGACAATCTTCCACGACAACAAATATGCTATCCCTCCCCTTCTTTGTTCGAGGTAAACCTAAAACAAAGTCCATAGATATATCCTCCCAAGGAACACTAGGTACAGGCAAAGGCATATATAAACCATGAGGATTGAGTCGTGACTTAGCTTTTTGACATGTAGTGCAGCGAGCAATAAAACGCTCAACATCCCGTCTCATCTTTGGCCAAAAGAAATGTGTAGCAAGTACGTCCTCCGTCTTCTTCACGCCAAAGTGTCCCATTAATCCTCCTCCATGTGCCTCCTGCAACAACAAAAGACGAATGGAGCTAGCTGGAATGCATAGCTTGTTAGCACGAAACACAAATCCATCGTTAACAACAAACTTGTTCCACATTCTTCCTTCTTTACAATTCTGCATTACATCTTTAAAATCAGCATCATGCACATATTGATCTTTGATGGTCTCCAAACCAAATATTTTGAAGTCAAGTTGTGAAAGCATAGTATAGCGACGAGACAATGCATCAGCAATAACATTTTCTTTTCCCTTCTTGTGTTTAATGACATAAGGGAAAGTCTCAATGAATTCAACCCATTTAGCATGTCTACGATTCAGTTTAGCTTGACTTTTAATATGTTTCAAAGATTCATGATCAGAATGTATAACAAATTCTTTGGGCCATAAATAATGTTGCCATGTTTCTAAGTCCGAACAAGAGCATATAATTCTTTATCATAAGTAGAATAATTCAGACTAGGCCCACTCAATTTTTCAGAAAAGTATGCAACAGGTTTGCCATCTTGTAATAACACACCTCCTAATCCAATTCCACTAGCATCACATTCAAGCTCAAAAGTCTTATTAAAATCAGGAAGTTGGAGTAAAGGAGCATGTGTCAACTTATCTTTCAATACCGTGAAGGCTTCTTCCTGTGCAGTACCCCAAAGAAAAGGCACATCTTTCTTTGTAAGCTCATTGAGAGGTGCAGCAATGGTGCTGAAATCTCTCACAAAACGCCTATAGAATCCAGCGAGGCCAACAAAACTCCTCACTTGTGTGACCGTTTTGGGCTGCGGCCAACTCTCAATAGCTTCAATCTTGGCTTTATCAACTTCAATTCCCTGTGGAGTAACAACATAGCCAAGAAAAGATACTCGGTCGGTGCAAAAGGTGCACTTCCCAAGGTTACCAAACAAATGTGCATCACGTAGAGCAATAAAAACAGCACGTAAATGTTCCAAATGTTCTTCCAAAGATCTGCTATAAATCAATATGTCATCAAAGTAAACTACCACAAATCGTCCAATGAAAGCACGTAAAACTTCGTTCATTAATCTCATGAAAGTACTAGGTGCATTAGTTAACCCAAAAGGCATGACTAACCACTCATATAATCCAAACTTAGTTTTAAATGCTGTTTTCCATTCATCTCCCAATTTCATACGAATTTGATGGTAGCCACTACGCAAATCAACTTTGGAGAATATTGTAGAGCCACTCAATTCATCAAGCATATCATCTAGCCTAGGAATAGGATGACGATAACGAATAGTAATATTATTAATGCCTCTACAATCAACACACGTACGTGATGTACCATCCTTTTTCGGCACTAGAATAATAGGAACAACACAAGGACTAAGGGATTCGCGTATATAACCTTTGTCGAGAAGCTCTTGTACTTGACGCATAATCTCCTTCGTCTCCTCTGGATTGGTACGGTATGGTGCACGGTTTGGCAGTGAAGCACCGGGAATTAAGTCAATCTGATGCTCAATCCCTCGAATAGGCGGTAATCCCGGTGGCACGTCTTGTGGAAAAACGTCAGCGAACTCCTGCAAAATGTTAGTGACAGCAGGAGGCAAAGAGGAAGGCACGTCCTCGAATGAAAATAATGCCTCTTTGCACACAAAAGCATAGCAAACAGATTTGCTGAAATCTAGCTCATCAATATCAGATTTGGTGGCAAATAAACATGCACTTTTCAATTTAATTTCAGAAGCAACACTAGATGGTTTATTATTAGGTTTCATTTGTTGCTCAAAATCTTTTGCCACAATCTGATTTTCACTCTTATTCTTCTCCTGTTGTGCTTTATTACCTCTATTAATATCATCTTTCAAAATGGAATCAGGAGTCATAGGAAGCAAAGTAATATTTTTATCCTTATGAACAAGAGTATAGTGATTGTTTCTACCATGGTGTACAGAATTTTTATCAAATTGCCATGGTCTACCAAGTAATAAGGAACATGCTTGCATAGGTACCACATCACAATCAACATAATCAGCATATGTAGAGATACTAAAATGCACACGAACAGTACGTGTTACCTTAACCTTGCCGCTGTTGTTGAACCATTGGATGTAGTAAGGATGTGGATGTGGTCTTGTGGTGAGAGAAAGCTTCTCCACCATCTCCATGCTAGCCAAGTTGTTGCAGCTCCCTCCGTCTATTATGACGCGCACAGAACGTTCCTTCACAACTCCCTTGGTATGGAACAAATTGTGCCTCTGATTTTGCTCAGCTTGTGTGACCTGCACACTCAAAACATGTTGAGCAACTAAACATTCATACCTGTCAGCGTCTTCAGGAGCCATGTATTGCGTCTCATGATCAGAATCATCTCCACCATGTTCTTCACGTGTAATAAGAGCCAATGTCTCCTCATCATAGTCACTAGCGGACTCATATCCACCATCCGCGGTAGCAATCATCACACGCGGAGATTTGCATTCCCTCGCATAATGACCTCCTCCCTTACAACGACGACAAATAATATCACTTGTGTGCCCTGTTGATGCCATGGAAGAAGAAGAACGCTGTGCAGGCCCCGCAGGTGCCCTCTTGGCAGATAATGGTGGTTGTTCCTGTTTTCTTGTATCACGACTGTAGGAGGCACCTGATTGAGGTGCTGGTGCAGTTGAAGTAGAAGATGCACGCGGCGTCCATGAGGAAGGTCGGCCTGCAGAAAAGTTAGTTCGCGCCAATGCTTGTCGATCCTGCACTTCACGTTCAGCTTTACAAGCAAGATGGAATAAACGAGTGATATTAGTATACTCCTTATAGTCTAGAATGGTCTGAATCTCTCTATTTAATCCACCCAGAAAACGTGCAAGCATAGCTTCATTCTCCTCAACAATACCACATCGAATCATGCCAGTTTGTAATTCCTGATAATATTCTTCTACAGAATTTTTTCCTTGTCTTAAACGCTGCAATTTTTGAAGCAATTCACGTTGATAATATGGTGGAACCCAACGCGTACGCTTAGCAGTTTTCAAAGCAGCCCAAGTAGTTGGAATAGGATATAATCTACAATGTTCAGACCACCATACACATGCAAAACTAGTGAAAGCACAAACAGCAGCAGCAACTCGTCTCTCCTCAGGATATTGTAAACATGTAAATCGTTGTTCAGTTTCTAACTCCCAAGTAAGATATATATCAGGAACATATCTACCCTCAAATGGTGGAATATTCAATTTCAGTTTAGGAATATGGACATCATCTCGTACCTGAGGTGGTGGTGCAGGCCTACCATTACGAATATATACCTGAGGTCGACCTGCTGGTGGTGGTGCTGGTGGCTGCTCGTAGATCTGATTTTGATCAACCTCATCCTCATAATCGCCCGCATACTCATCATCCTCCTGGGTACCAGCAGGGGCAGTAGCAGGAGCCAAAGAAACACCAACAGTAGTAACAGCGGCACCAGAATTTTGTCCTGGCACAATAGGAACACGCTGTGCTCGTCCATACTGATTCGGAAGGGGGCGTAGTTGTTGTTGTTGCAGAGGTGCGACAGGTGCAGCCGGTGGTGGAAGACGCGCAAGCAGTTCATTAAATCTGTTATCGAGCTTTGTTTCGAACGTCTTCTCAAGGCCAGTGATCTTCTCCATGGCCTCTTCAAAATTGTTCAGCACATCTTGTACCTGTTCAGTCATCATTTGCTGAAACTTATCATGAAGCTCCTTGTTCGATAAGCTCTCCCAGTCAATCTCGTCGGCTTGTGATCCTGGCATGGTTAGCAGCAATAGAAACACACAAGAATATGATCCTACAGACTACTAAGAAGTGGTGGTGGTGTATCACAAATCCGTCAAGCAAATCTCAAATTCTTACCAGTTCTTACCCAGCAGCAGGCGGTGATCTGCAACCGTTGTAGTCAAAAACTCTCAAAGGTTGGATAGAGCGATTACCAGGGAGAGTCAAACACACGACGTAGATGTATGTGGAGCTGGGAAGGCTTATAGTATGGTAGCAAAAAGGGTCAGCAATAATCAATTCAGAGATGTAAAGTTGAATAAACGCTCAACGACGATACTGTGCTGGTCCTAGGCTAGACTGTGCTAGAGACGCGAGCCTAGAACACCAACAAAATCACGGCGCGGCACGTAAACAAGGGAAAAGCACACTCTGAATTTTTCTCACTCTTTTTTTTTGCGCTCTTTTTTTTTGCGCTGCTTTTTTTTTGCGAAAAATCACTATAATGGCGAGTGTCTCAAAACTCTTCCTAGGTCAAACTGACAAGATGGGCACGAAATTTTTTTTTCGACCAATTTTTTTTTTCGACTGCCCGGACCCAAAAACTGGAAACAGGTCAAAAAAAACTTCCTATAATGGCACCTGTCTCAAAACACTCACAAACACCTAAAAATAGGATAGCCAGAATTTTTTTCGAAAAATGCGTTTTCAAAAAATTTTGGGCCTAAACGGAGCGTGGCTACCCGACTCCGGCAAGGAATTTTTTTTTTCCGAAACCTACTCCGGCAAGGAAACACGAATCGGAATCTAGATGGATCTCGAAAACAAACCTAATATGACAAGAACTCGGATTGGTGGTGGATATATGGTGGTAGATGGCAGCGGTGGTGGTAGCGGTGGTAGTATATGGATATGGATATGAATCGGTGGTGGTATATGAATTGGTGGTGGTATATGGATACGGATTCGGAGCGGTGGCAGATAAGCGGTGGTGGTAGATGGCAAAGGCGATGATGATGGTGCGGCGGCGGCGTGACAACTTATGACCAGAACTCGAAACTCTAAAAGACTAGACTCTAAGACCAGCAACTAGACACGACGATGCAACCGCAAATTCAACAAAGTAAAACCCTAAAAAGATTATGCAAAGGCTCAGATTGGTTCGGATATGATGAACTAACCCTAATTTTTTTGTGGCTTTTTCATGGACTGTAGGTATGAAGAACAGACTCGATCTAAACTACGAAAAACTGTAAAATCTCACCGAGCAACCTGGAAATCTGATACCACTTGATAGAGGCGGAGGTGTCCCGTCTTTCGATGAGATGATGGATATCGCTTTGGTGGAAGTCGACTTTGACGATCCGACTACGAACGTGCGAGGACGTCGCGCCTTAGCAATCGCTAAACCAACTCCGAGAGGTTATTGACCACGCCGGAGCACGATCAACCTGACCACGAGGGTCTGTTTCCTGCGAGCAAACGAAGAACAAGCAAGAAACTAAGATTGCAATCTGGATATTGCGAATATAAGATGAAAGGTTTATTGATCAAGGTGGGGTTCTGTGACGCCTTTGTCTGGTCGTTGAACACAAACGAAGTACGCGAAGTTGCAGCTATGGCGAACTTTTAATCTAAACAAAACCCAAAGTCTAAACGATGCCCTAAGGGCTGTATATATGGAGGAAGAGGGGGGAATTTCGTGGCCCTTGGTGGAGGGGTCCGAAATCAACCCTATCTCTTGTTTCCCCACACATACGGACTCTAAAAATAGCCTATACTTATGTATTTCGAAATTACATGGGCCTGGCCCAATAATAAGGTGTCGCAGCACCTAAAATAGCCTCGGGACGAAATTTATGAAGTGGCATCTTGTATATTTCGTCCAAGGCTTCATGCACCCATTATGGTGGCTTCAAAGTCCTGAAATCATCACTTGTAACTCCGTTCTTGTTCCCCTTGCGCATGCCATCATCTCCATGCTTGTTCTTGCTCCAATGTTCATCCTTCTCCAAGCTAGGCCCTTCATTTGTAAGCAAAACAAATGTATCCAATTTAGGCAGCATCATATTCTCATGAACATTAAAATCATTACCAAGAAACGAAAGTACCTGGTAATTTAGTTGGCGTGCACGAGCTCTAGTAATTGGTCCAGTATGTATAGCAGCAGGGGCTGTGGGTGTAACAATTGTATTGATGTCTTCATCAGTAGCACGTGGTGGAAACTGATGGATGGATGGTGGACAGCGGAAGGGATAACGATGCAGCGGTGGCGTGACAAATGTGAACAGAACTCGAAACTCTAAACGACCTAGACACTAAGACCAGCAACTCGACACGACGATGCAACCGATAATTCAACTATGCAACCAATGAATAGAAAATTGCAAAGGCTCAGACTGGCTTGGACCAAGGATGAATCGATCTAACTCTTTTTTGTGGCTTTTTCTTGGACAATAGGTAAGAAAATAAATCTAATCTAGGAAAACTGGAAATTCTCACTGAGCAACCTGAAAACTGATACCACTTGATAGAGGCGGGGTGTCCCGATCTTTCGATGAGATGATAACTATCGATTTGGTGGAGACGACTTTGACGATCCGACTACAAACGTGCAACGACGTTGTGCCTTAGCAATCGCTAAACCAACTCCGGGAGGTTATTGACCACGCCGGAGCACGATCAACCTGACCACGAAGGTCTATTCCTGCAAGCAATCGAAGAACAAGCAAGAATATGATAAAAGCAATCTGAATATTGCGAGTATATATGAAGTATTGATAAAGGTGGGGATCCGTAAGCGGTCTTGGTCTGGTCGTTGGACACAAACGAAGTACACGAAGTTGCAATGGCTAACTTTTAACTAAACAAATCCCAAGGAAAAGCTACTAGATGGATCTACTTATATAGGAGCAAGGGGTGGCGGCCAAGGAGGTGGGAGGACGTCCCAAGGCAGCCTAAAACTAAATCTAGGTCGTACAAGGCCAATGGGCCCAAGTGGAGGTGATGTAACACCTTTGGACTTGTAGTTTGACTCGGATTCTGCTGCAGCATCAGATTGTTTCGTCCACAACTCAACGCTCCGGACGAATTTGAAGGTGATTCCAATTGGGTTGGAAAGTGCACGAAATCTAGTTTCCAACAAAAAAAGAATCACCCAATTCGGAGTCCGTATGAAAAACTTGTGTGCGTTTTGAGTCAGGTATGTCTGTGCAGTCCGAATCTGAATCCAGAACGTGAGAGACTTGGACTCTATCTTCTCCTGGGCCAAAAGTGACGTGAGAGAACTTTTTGGACAGCAAATAAACATCTCTTTCTTCCTTATCTTCATATGTGGATTGTACAAATGTCTCATACACCTGCAATTAGATAAAACACAAAAGTGTGTGAAGTATTTTTGTTCTGGATAACATAAATAGATTATTGAATAGTTTGCACTAGAAATCACCTGACAAATATGCATATATGTAATATTTTTGGTCATATCCAAGGTAGTCATGTCCTCATCATCCTCCCCTTCTTGAAAATAAAGCCGTCCTCGGCGTTGCTTAATCTGAAATGTGGCTAACAAAAGAGACAAGGTGTACATGTTGTATATGTATATGTCATCCATTTTTACTTCCCTTGATTTTTGCATATATGACACATGAATAGATGAGTAACTTGCATAGTTCATAAAATCTAAAGCCAAAAAATTAGCACAAGAAGTAGAAGGCATGAAAATATTGCAACTCAGTTTGCACATATAAGTGAAGCTCTTATTCATTTCAAAAGATTGACAATGTTCATCATTAAACCATCCCAACATTGGTGAATAAACCTTACTTGCATCAAATTTACATGCTACAACATGCTTAAATAAGCAAACATGCAATAAGTCATTCAACACAGAATCATCACCAAGATTAGAGGTCATATCAAAATGATTAAACATTGGTTCTTTTGCATCAATAGTTAATTAAATGGGTGCACTCAAAATTGTTGGTATTTCAGTTGTTTGATCACATGGCAAAGTCAAATTATCAACGTAGTCCTCTAAAATAGGTGGTGTGATCAAAGTAGTGGGTAGCTCATCAGATGGTGCATTCAAATTGACAAGGCATTCATCATTCTCATGTAGAGATGGAAGATCAGTACCTTTGTCATTACCTCTTATGATCAACTCAGATGATGTAGCCACTCTTGGGGTGATAGAGGCGAGGGTCCCGATCTTTCGATGAGATGGTGGATTTCGCTTTGGTGGAAGTCGACTTTGACGATCCGACTACGAACGTGCGAGGACGTCGCGCCTTAGCAATCGCTAAACCAACTCCGAGAGGTTATTGACCACGCCGGAGCACGATCAACCTGACCACGAGGGTCTGTTTCCTGCGAGCAAACGAAGAACAAGCAAGAAACTAAGATTGCAATCTGGATATTGCGAATATAAGATGAAAGCTTTATTGATCAAGGTGGGGTTCTGTGACGCCTTTGTCTGGTCGTTGAACACAAACGAAGTACGCGAAGTTGCAGCTATGGCGAACTTTTAATCTAAACAAAACCCAAAGTCTAAACGATGCCCTAAGGGGTGTATATATGGAGGAAGAGGGGGGGAATTTCGTGGCCCTTGGTGGAGGGGTCCGAAATCAACCCTATCTCTTGTTTCCCCACACATACGGACTCTAAAAATAGCCTATACTTATGTATTTCGAAATTACATGGGCCTGGCCCAATAATAAGGTGACGCAGCACCTAAAATAGCCTCGGGACGAAATTTATGAAGTGGCATCTTGTATATTTCGTCCAAGGCTTCATGCACCCATTATGGTGGCTTCAAAGTCCTGAAATCATCACTTGTAACTCCGTTCTTGTTCCCCTTGCGCATGCCATCATCTCCATGCTTGTTCTTGCTCCAATGTTCATCCTTCTCCAAGCTAGGCCCTTCATTTGTAAGCAAAACAAATGTATCCAATTTAGGCAGCATCATATTCTCATGAATATTAGAATCATTACCAAGAAACGAAAGTACCTGGTAATTTAGTTGGCGTGCACGAGCTCTAGTAATTGGTCCAGTATGTATAGCATCAGGGGCTGTGGGTGTAACAATTGTATTGATGTCCTCATCACCTACCATTACGAATATATACCTGAGGTCGACCTGCTGGTGGTGGTACAGGTGGCTGCACGTAGTGCTGATTTTGATCAACCTCATCCTCATAATCTCCCACATAATCATCCTCCTCCGCATCAGCAGCAGGAGCCACAGAAGTATCAACAGCAGCACCAACAGTTTGGCCAAACGCAAGAGGAACACGGCTTGCTCGGCGGAGGTCTGTTTCGCGATGTGGAGGTAGTCGTTGTTGTTGTTGTTGGAGAGGTGCAGCGGTTGGTGGTGGTGGAAGACGCGCGAGCAATTTATTAAACTTGTTATCGAGCTTTGTTTCGAACGTCTTCTCAAGGCCAGTGATCTTCTCCATGGCCTCTTCAAAATTGTTCAGCACATCTTGCACCTGTTCAGTCATCATTTGCTGAAACTTATCATGAAGCTCCTTGTTCGATAAATTCTCCCAGTCAATCTCGTCGGCTTGTGATCCTGGCATGGTTAGCAGCAATAGAAACACACAAGAATATGATCCTACAGACTACGAACAAGTGGTGGTGGTGGGTGTCACAAACCCGTCAAGCAAAACTCAAATTCTTACCAGTTCTTACCCAGCAGCAGGCGGTGATCGGCAACCGCTGTAGTCAAAACTCTCAAAGTTTGGATAGAGCGATTACCAGGGAGAGTCAAACGCACGACGTAGATGTATGTGGAGCTGGGAAGGCTTATAATATGGTAGCAAAAAGGGTCAGCAATAATCAATTCAGAGATGCAAAGTTGAATAAACGCTCAACGACAGTACTGTGCTGGTCCTAGGCTAGACTGTGCTAGAGACGCGAGCCTAGAACACCAACAAAATCACGGCGCGGCACGTAAACAAGGGAGGAGCACACTCTGAATTTTTTTTTTCTCTTTTTTTTGCACTTTTTTTTCCTCTTTTTTTTTGCTCTGCAACAAATTTTTTTCGAAAAAGTCTACAAATGGTCTAAAAACTGCCTAGCCAGAATTTTCTAGACATAGTTTTTTTTTTGAAATTGGAACTATTTTTCTTCAAGGTGGGGTTCTGTGACGCCTTTGTCTGGTCGTTGAACACAAACGAAGTACGCGAAGTTGCAGCTATGGCGAACTTTTAATCTAAACAAAACCCAAAGTCTAAACGGTGCCCTAAGGGCTGTATATATGGAGGAAGAGAGGGGAATTTCGTGGCCCTTGGTGGAGGGGTCCGAAATCAACCCTATCTCTTGTTTCCCCACACATACGGACTCTAAAAATAGCCTATACTTATGTATTTCGAAATTACATGGGCCTGGCCCAATAAAAAGGTGACGCAGCACCTATAATAGCCTCGGGACGAAATTTATGAAGTGGCATCTTGTATATTTCGTCCAAGGCTTCATGCACCCATTATGGTGGCTTCAAAGTCCTGAAATCATCACTTGTAACTCCGTTCTTGTTCCCCTTGCGCATGGCATCATCTCCATGCTTGTTCTTGCTCCAATGTTCATCCTTCTCCAAGCTAGGCCCTTCATTTGTAAGCAAAACAAATGTATCCAATTTAGGCAGCATCATATTCTCATGAACATTAGAATCATTACCAAGAAACGAAAGTACCTGATAATTTAATTGGCGTGCGCGAGCTCTAGTAATTGGTCCCGTATATGTAGTAGTAGGGGCTGTGGGTGTAACAATGGTATTGATGTCCTCATCACAGCAACAGGCGGTGATCGACAACCGTTGTAGTCAAAACTCTCAAAGCTTGGATAGAGCGATTACCAGGAAGAGTCAAACGCACGACGTAGATGTATGTGGAGTTGGGAAGGCTTATAATATGGTAGCAAAAAGGGTCAGCAATAATCAATTCAGAGATGCAAAGTTGAATAAACGCTCAACGACGGTACTGTGCAAAGTTGAATAAACGCGAGCCTAGAACACCAACAAAATCACGGCGCGGCACGTAAACAAGGGAGGAGCACACTCTGAATTTTTTTTTCTCTTTTTTTTGCACTTTTTTTTTCCTCTTTTTTTTTGCCCCGCAACAAATTTTTTTCGAAAAAGTCTACAAATGGTCTAAAAACTGCCTAGCCAGAATTTTCCAGACTTAGTTTGTTTTTTGAAATTGGAACTATTTTTCTTCTGCGGATGGCTCGGAAGTTGGGGTGTCCTTCTCTGTCACAACTCGGAGTATCGCGTGATCTGGAAATCGAGAACAATGCAACAATTACTGGACTCGGACTAGGACTGGTGGCGGAGATGAATCTGGTGGAACTCGGACTGGTGGCGAAGATGAATCTGGTGGAACACGGACAGGTGGCGGATATATGTTGCAGGTGAACTCGGATTGGCGTGATGGCGGCGGATATGTGGTGGCGTATATGGATTCGGATTGACGGTGAATATGTGGTGGTGGTATATGGCAACAACGACGATGATGATGCGATGGTGATATATGGCAGCGGCGACGTGACAACCTGTGAACAGAACTCGAAACTCTAAAAGACTAGACGCTAAGACCAGCAACTGGACACGACGATGCAACCGCAAATTCAACAAAGCAAATACAGAAAAGATTATGCAAGGCTCAGATTGGTTCGGATGGGATGAACTACCTAATTTTTTTTTGGCTTTTTCGTGGACTATAGGTATGAAGAACAGACTCGATCTAAACTACGAAAAACTGTAAAATCTCACCGAGCAACCTGGCTCTGATACCACTTGATAGAGGCAAAGGTGTCCCGTCTTTCGATGAGATGATGGATATCGCTTTGGTGGAAGTCGACTTTGACGATCCGACTACGAACGTGCGAGGACGTCGCGCCTTAGCAATCGCTAAACCAACTCCGAGAGGTTATTAACCACGCCGGAGCACGATCAACGTGACCACGAGGGTCTGTTTCCTGCGAGCAAACGAAGAACAAGCAAGAAACTAAGATTGCAATCTAGATATTGCGAATATAAGATGAAAGCTTTATTGATCAAGGTGGGGTTCTGTGACGCCTTTGTCTGGTCGTTGAACACAAATGAAGTACGCGAAGTTGCAGCTATGGCGAACTTTTAATCTAAACAAAACCCAAAGTCTAAACGGTGCCCTAAGGGCTGTATATATGGAGGAAGAGAGGGGGAATTTCGTGGCCCTTGGTGGAGGGGTCCGAAATCAACCCTATCTCTTGTTTCCCCACACATACGGACTCTAAAAATAGCCTATACCTATGTATTTCGAAATTACATGGGCCTGGCCCAATAAAAAGGTGACGCAGCACCTATATTAGCCTCGGGACGAAATTTATGAAGTGGCATCTTGTATATTTCGTCCATGGCTTCATGCACCCATTATGGTGGCTTTAAAGTCCTGAAATCATCACTTGTAACTCCGTTCTTGTTCCCCTTGCGCATGGCATCATCTCCATGCTTGTTCTTGCTCCAATGTTCATCCTTCTCCAAGCTAGGCCCTTCATTTGTAAGCAAAACAAATGTATCCAATTTAGGCAGCATCATATTCTCATGAACATTAGAATCATTACCAAGAAACGAAAGTACCTGATAATTTAATTGGCGTGCGCGAGCTCTAGTAATTGGTCCCGTATATGTAGCAGTAGGGGCTGTGGGTGTAATAATGGTATTGATGTCCTCATCAGAGACCCCCATAGTTTCCTCATACATATTAGGAGATTTTGATGCATTCCATACTTTGCATGATTCTCATGATAGTGTGCACCATATGCATTCCATGAATAACAATGCTCTAGATATTTCTCATGATGCATTACATCCTTTGAGTCTCCATTATGCCATTCATAACAACAAACCTATCATGATGGATGACATGTTTCTATATCACGCATCTCATTTACTTGAGCATTGGATATTTTGTGCTAACCGACACATGCATGTGCGCATCATGATGGATGATGTGTACATATACCATGCACACACAATTTTCTCTTTGTCTTTGTTTTGTGTAGGTACTCATGTATACTCGTTAACCTCTCAATCCAAAGAGTTGACGAAACGAGCTCTTGAGAGCAACGATGCATTGGGATCCCGTGGACTATCCTTACCACTGTTCCCTTCGCGCAAGGACTACGCGCATCTCTTTTACTTGGCTCTCACACGGCTATGTGCAATTTACCACTTGTCACCTTATGCTCATTTTCTCGTGTTCACTTTGCATGTTATTCTTGCTTCTATGCCTTTGCCATGCAATTGTGATCCTTGCTTGCATCTACCAATGCTTCACCATTATGATACTCCTATGTGTATTTGCATGCTTGGTGGAGACCCTTGTTTCTTTTGCCATGTTTATCATGTGCCCCATGCTATAGATGTTTGTTGTGTTGGGAGAGTCATGATGACCACTTGCTATTTACATATGGCTTCTCACCAATACATTCATGCTATGTTCCTCACATCTTGCTTTCATGCTTGTGCTATGACATGTGAATTATTCATGCCCACTATTTGCACACATGACATGCTTGCCATGATTCCTCCTAGTATGTTGCAACTTCGCACTACTAGCTTGCTTAACTTGATTGCTATGATTGCTTGCTATGTTGCATCACCCATGTTCCACTATTACTCGTTTTCTTGGGTTGATGACATATTTGTTCATGTCTCTCACATGATACATCTTGTTCATTGTCGCTTGCCTCCAATTGTTGCATATATGCTTAGTGCTCTTGGAGACTTGGACACTTTACTTGTGATGCATGCTTGTTTTATTGAGCCTATTGTATTTGGTTGTTATTGCATCATATGCCTCCATACTATGAAATGCTCCATTGTCCTTTCTTATGATGAGCATGATGTATACACTTGTTGGGTATCTTACCACACGAATGATAGGTTTTGCACTTCCGCTAACCTCATTTGTTTTTCCGAGTGTTTGTCATGTTCTTTCGTTTTGAAGGATTCACAAGGCGGTACCATGACGAGACAACTTGGTCATGTGAAGGCGTACACGATGCGCGACACCAACATTTTCGACATTCTCATTAAGGTGAACTCCTTCTCTTTGAGCCATCCTCAAATACGCATATTGGATGGGTCACTCTTTCATTGTTGTTTTCTTCTTCTTGTCTACATGATACATCTCGTGAACGGAGGAGCAACATTGGAGATTGGCTACATGGACCTTCACATTGAGGAGCGCTCGCACTTGTTGGATGCACCTTCGAAACTCCACTCATGCCTCGACATCGAGCTTTGGTACACCAACACCTCCATATTTGTTGATTGTGCTCATACATGTCATGCTCGATGGACTTATCATAATCACCACAAGTTTGCACCCTATGCATGGATTGACTCACATTATGCTTGTCTTGTTGCATCTATTTCCATGTCATCCATGATATATGAGCTTATTCACTTCCTTAGCAAATTTGTTGTGATCTTCCTTGATGGCATATTCATACATAATGATCACATTGCCTTCCATCAATTGCATGATAACATACACATATTGAGCATTCGTTGCCATATTCATGCTATTGACAAACCGTCTCACTATGACATCATTTTGCACCGTGGTTGCATTGATCATATTTACAACACATTTGTGTGCACAATGATTGCATTTCCTCCCATGAATGCTTTGCATCTCATTCTAGATCATCTTGATAAGCTTCATGCGTTTTGTCACGACCAATCTTGCCGCACGGACTC
Organism: Triticum aestivum; assembly: GCF_018294505.1. NCBI lineage: Eukaryota > Viridiplantae > Streptophyta > Magnoliopsida > Poales > Poaceae > Triticum > Triticum aestivum. The sequence continues at coordinate 323,548,260 of NC_057813.1, forward strand.
ATTCTTACATGATGGACACTTTGTGTGCGCTAACCGTTGTATTTCCGAGTGTTGCTTGTGTTTGCTCTTTTTGCATGTCTATCACTCCGGCGACACCTTGGACTACTCGGATGGCGCCATGTCTTCAACTTCGTCCAACTACAAGTCTGTCTACGACAACCATTTCCATGGTGATGAGGATCACGATCCGAGGTCGGATCTTTCGCAAGGGGGGGGGGAGATGATGCGGAGCATCCCACGTTCATCCCCATGTACACTCCCACTACTCCCCAAGCCCCAAGTGGACATATGACGAGACCTCAAACAAACGCCATTGGACACAAGGTGAACTCGCTCCTCTCCGAACCTTGACTTCCCACATGTGAGACATGGTTACTACCTCAAATATATGTGCTATGCATGACCAGGAACAAGGAGGAATACCATGGACAAGACGGCGAGGACACCAAGTACAAGGACCAAGAGAAGAAGCTGCCCGAAGCTACAGCGGCCGGACGTCCGACCAGGACCGGACGTCCGACGACTCCCAGGCTCCGGACGACTGACCAAGGCCGGACGTCCGACGACCATCAGCCACCAGACGACCGACAACGTCCAGAAATCCGACAAATCCACACCCGAGCCAAATCACCGAACGTCCGACAAGTACCAGACGACCGGACCCTCGCGAGCCACCGGACGTTCGGTACCCGTCAGACGACCGGCGCCTGTGTGCTGCCATGTGTTGGGCCGCAGCCCATGTACCCCTTCACTTACCCCTTCGTGGCCCAAGACTATATATACTCCTCCACCTCCTCCTAATTAGGTTTAGCATTGGTTTAGCTCATATTTTGTGTGAGAGCCTTGCTCATCCACTTGGTTACATCTCCTCGGAGCTCACGACCTCTTCGGAGAAGATCCCCCAAGCGGATTCAAGACCCCTTTCTAGGGAAGACCATCAAGACCTCCGTACGGAGAAGAACGGTTCCTTTGTATCCTTCCCTTTGTTGATTGTGGATCATATGTTACTCTATGTTGTCGGTGATCTAGCACTTGTGTGATTGATTCCTTGTTGGTTTAGTGATTCTCTCTCTCGTTTTCCCTGTGTTTCCCCTTTGTGCTTCCGTGTGTTCTTCGTGATTCCCCATAGGATCCACTCCAAACGTGAAAGATCGTCCACATAGGGTTCCACCCTACATCAACTGGCCTTGAGAAGACGTTCGAAACAAAGCTCGATAACAGATTTAATGAACTGCTTGCGCGTCTTCCACCACCGGCTGCACCTGCCGCACCTCTGCAACAACAACAACAACAATTACCTCCAGGTCGCGAAACAGCCCTCCACCGAGCGAGCCATGTACTTCTTCGGCCTGGCCAAACTATTGGTGCTGCTGTTGATACTTCTGTGGCTCCTGCTGCTGATGCGGAGGATGATGAGTATGTAGGCGTTTATGAGGATGAGGTTGATCAAAATCAGAACTACGTGCAGCCACCAGCACCACCGCCAGCAGGTCAACCTCAGGTATATATTCGCAATGGTAGGACTGCACCACCACCTCAGGTACGAGATGATGTCGATATTCCTAAACTGAAATTGAATATTCAACCATTTGAGGTTAGATATGTTCCTGATATATATCTTACTTGGGAGTTAGAAACTGAAGAGCGATTTACATGTTTACAATATCCTGAGGAGAGACGGGTTGCTTATGCTGTTTGTGCTTTCACTAGTTTTGCATGTGTATGGTGGTCTGAACATTGTAGATTATATCCTATTCCAACTACTTGGGCTGCTTTGAAAACTGCTATGCGTACGCATTGGGTTCCACCATATTATCAACGTGAATTGCTTCAAAAATTGCAGCGTTTAAGACAAGGGAAAAATTCTGTAGAAGAATATTATCAGGAATTACAAACTGGCATGATTAGATGTGGTATTGTTGAGGAGAATGAAGCTATGCTTGCACGTTTTCTGGGTGGATTAGATAGAGAGATTCAGACCATTCTAGACTATAAGGAGTATACTAATATCACTCGTTTATTCCATCTTGCTTGTAAAGCTGAACGTGAAATGCAGGATCGACAAGCATTGGCGCGAACTAACTTTTCTGCAGGCCGACCTTCATCATGGACACCGCGTACATCTTCTACTTCAACTACACCAGCACCTCAATCAGGTGCCTCCTCCAGCCGTGATACAAGCAAACAGGCACAACCACCATTATTTGCCAAGAGCGCACCTGCCGGGCCTACACGGAGTTCTTCTTCTTCCATGGCATCAACAGGGCACAAAAGTGATATTATTTGTTGTCGCTGTAAGGGAAGAGGTCATTATGCGAGAGAATGCAAATCTCAGCGTGTGATGATTGCTACCGAGGATGGTGGGTATGAGTCCGCTAGTGACTATGATGACTTTGGCCTTATTACACGTGAAGAACATGGTGGATATGATTCTGATCATGAGACGCAATACATGGCTCCTAAAGACGATGAGAGGTATAAATGTTTAGTTGCTCAACGTGTTTTGAGTGTGCAGGTCACACAAGCTGAGCAAAATCAGAGGCACAATTTGTTCCATACCGAGGGAGTTGTGAAGGAACGTTCTGTGCACGTCATCATTGACGGAGGGAGCTGCAACAACTTGGCTAGCATGGAGATGGTGGGGAAGCTTTCTCTCACCACAAGACCACATCCACATCCTTACTACATCCAATGGTTCTACAACAGCGGCAAGGTTAAGGTAACACGTAATGTTCGTGTGCATTTTAGTATCTCTACATATGCTGATTATGTTGATTGTGATGTGGTACCTATGCAAGCATGTTCCTTATTACTTGATAGACCATGGCAATTTGATAAAAATTCTATACACCATGGTAGAAACAATCAGTATACTCTTGTTCATAAGGATAAAAATATTACTTTGCTTCCTAGGACTCCTGATTCTATTTTGAAAGATGATATTAATAGAGCTAATGAAGAAAAACAGGAGAAGAATACGAGTCAAAATCAGATTGTGGCAAAAGAATTTGAGCAACAAATGAAGCCTAATAATAAACCATCTAGTGTTGCTTCTGAAATTAAATTGAAAAGTGCATGTTTATTTGCCACCAAATCATATATTGATGCGCTAGATTTCAGCAAATCTGTTTGCTATGCTTTTGTGTGCAAAGAAGCATTATTTTCATTCGAGGACGTGCCTTCCTCTTTGCCTCCTACTATCACTAACATTTTGCAGGAGTTCGCTGACATCTTTCCACAAGACATGCCACCGAGATTACAGCCTATTCGAGGCATTGAGCATCAGATTGACTTAATTCCCGGTGCTTCACTGCCAAACCGTGTGCCATACCATACCAATCCAGAGGAGACGAAGGAGATTATGCGTCAAGTACAAGAGCTTCTCGACAAAGGTTATATACGCGAATCCCTTAGTCCTTGTGTTGTTCCTATTATTCTAGTGCCAAAAAAGGATGGTACATCACGTATGTGTGTTGATTGTAGAGGCATTAATAATATTACTATTCGTTATCGTTATCCTATTCCTAGGCTAGATGATATGCTTGATGAATTGAGTGGCTCTACAATATTCTCCAAAGTTGATTTGCGTAGTGGATACCATCAAATTCGTATGAAATTGGGAGATGAATGGAAAACACCATTTAAAACTAAGTTTGGATTATATGAGTGGTTAGTCATGCCTTTTGGGTTAACTAATGCACCTAGTACTTTCATGAGATTGATGAACGAAGTTTTAGTGCTTTCATTGGACGATTTGTGGTAGTTTACTTTGATGACATATTGATTTATAGCAGATCTTTGGAAGAACATTTGGAACATTTACGTGATGTTTTTATTGCTCTACATGCATGTTTGTTTGGTAACCTTGGGAAGTGCACCTTTTGCACCAACCGAGTATCTTTTCTTGGCTATGTTGTTACTCCACAGGGAATTGAAGTTGATAAAGCCAAGATTGAAGCTATCGAGAGTTGGCCGCAGCCCAAAACGGTCACCGAGCAACCTGGAAATCTGATACCACTTGATCTAAACTACGATCGGTCACCGAGGACGTACTTGCTACACATTTCTTTTGGCCAAAGATGAGACGGGATGTTGAGCATTTTATTGCTCGCTGCACTACATGTCAAAAAGCTAAGTCACGACTCAATCCTCATGGTTTATATATGCCTTTGTCTGTACCTAGTGTTCCTTGGGAGGATATATCTATGGACTTTGTTTTAGGTTTACCTCGAACAAAGAAGGGGAGGGATAGCATATTTGTTGTCGTGGATAGATTCTCAAAAATGGCACACTTTATACCATGTCATAAAAGCGATGATGCTGTTAATGTTGCTGATTTGTTCTTTCGTGAAATTATTCGCTTGCATGGTGTGCCAAATACTATTGTTTCAGATCGTGATACTAAATTTCTTAGCCACTTTTGGAGATGTTTATGGGCTAAGTTGGGGACTAAATTGCTTTTTAGTACTACTTGTCACCCCCAAACTGATGGACAAACTGAAGTAGTCAATAGAACATTGTCTACTATGCTTAGGGCTGTTTTGAAAAATAATAAGAAAATGTGGGAGGAATGTTTGCCTCATATTGAATTTGCTTATAATCGTTCATTGCATTCTACTACTAAGATGTGCCCTTTTGAAGTTGTGTATGGTTTCCTACCTCGTGCACCTATTGATTTGTTACCTCTTCCATCTTCGAAGAAGGTTAATTTTGATGCTAAACAACGTGCTGAATTGATTTTAAAAATGCATGAGTTAACTAAGGAAAACATTGAGCGTATGAATGCTAAATATAAACTTGCTGGAGATAAGGGTAGAAAACATGTTGTGTTTGCACCTTGAGATCTTGTATGGTTACATTTGCGTAAGGATAGATTTCTTGATTTGCGCAAATCAAAGCTAATGCCACGTGCTGATGGTCCCTTTAAGGTGTTGGAGAAAATAAATGATAATGCATATAAACTTGACCTGCCTGCAGATTTTGGAGTTAGTCCCACTTTTAACATTGCAGATTTGAAGCCTTATTTGGGTGAGGAAGATGAACTTCTGATAGAGGCAAAGGTGTCCCGTCTTTCGATGAGATGATGGATATCGCTTTGGTGGAAGTCGACTTTGACGATCCGACTACGAACGTGCGAGGACGTCGCGCCTTAGCAATCGCTAAACCAACTCCGAGAGGTTATTGACCACGCCGGAGCACGATCAACCTGACCACGAGGGTCTGTTTCCTGCGAGCAAACGAAGAACAAGCAAGAAACTGAGATTGCAATCTGGATATTGCGAATATAAGATGAAAGCTTTATTGATCAAGGTGGGGTTCTGTGACGCCTTTGTCTGGTCGTTGAACACAAACGAAGTACGCGAAGTTGCAGCTATGGCGAACTTTTAATCTAAACAAAACCCAAGGTCTAAACGATGCCCTAAGGGCTGTATATATGGAGGAAGAGGGGGTGGATTTCGTGGCCCTTGGTGGAGGGGTCCGAAATCAACCCTATCTCTTGTTTCCCCACACATACGGACTCTAAAAATAGCCTATACTTATGTATTTCGAAATTACATGGGCCTGGCCCAATAATAAGGTGACGCAGCACCTAAAATAGCCTCGGGACGAAATTTATGAAGTGGCATCTTGTATATTTCGTCCAAGGCTTCATGCACACATTATGGTGGCTTCAAAGTCCTGAAATCATCACTTGTAACTCCGTTCTTGTTCCCCTTGCGCATGCCATCATCTCCATGCTTGTTCTTGCTCCAATGTTCATCCTTCTCCAAGCTAGGCCCTTCATTTGTAAGCAAAACAAATGTATCCAATTTAGGCAGCATCATATTCTCATGAACATTAGAATCATTACCAAGAAATGAAAGTACCTGATAATTTAGTTGGCGTGCACGAGCTCTAGTAATTGGTCCAGTATGTATAGCAGCAGGGGCTGTGGGTGTAACAATTGTATTGATGTCCTCATCATCCTCCCCTTCTTGAAATGAAGTCGTCCTCGACGGAAGTTCATCTTCCTCACCCAAATAAGGCTTCAAATCTGCAATGTTAAAAGTGGGACTAACCCCAAAATCTGCAGGCAGCTCAAGTTTATATGCATTATCATTTATTTTCTCTAACACCTTAAAGGGACCATCAGCACGTGGCATTAACTTTGATTTGCGCAAATCAGGAAATCTATCCTTACGCAAATGTAACCAAACAAGATCTCCAGGTGCAAACACAACATGTTTTCTACCCTTATCTCCAGCAAGTTTATATTTAGCATTCATGCGCTCAATATTTTCCTTAGTTAACTCATGCATTTTTAAAATCAATTCAGCACGTTGTTTAGCATCAAAATTAACCTTCTCCGAAGATGGAAGAGGCAACAAATCAATAGGTGCACGAGGTAGGAAACCATACACAACTTCAAAAGGGCACATCTTAGTCGTAGAATGCATTGAACGATTATAAGCAAATTCAATATGAGGCAAGCATTCCTCCCACATTTTCTTATTATTCTTCAAAACAGCCCTAAGCATAGTAGACAATGTTCTATTGACTACTTCAGTTTGTCCATCAGTTTGGGGGTGACAAGTAGTACTAAAAAGCAGTTTAGTCCCCAACTTAGCCCATAAACATCTCCAAAAGTGGCTAAGAAATTTAGTATCACGATCTGAAACAATAGTATTTGGCACACCATGCAAGCGAATAATTTCACGAAAGAACAAATCAGCAACATTAACAGCATCATCGCTTTTATGACATGGTATAAAGTGTGCCATTTTCGAGAATCTATCCACGACAACAAATATGCTATCCCTCCCCTTCTTTGTTCGAGGTAAACCTAAAACAAAGTCCATAGATATATCCTCCCAAGGAACACTAGGTACAGGCAAAGGCATATATAAACCATGAGGATTGAGTCGTGACTTAGCTTTTTGACATGTAGTGCATCGAGCAATAAAACGCTCAACATCCCGTCTCATCTTTGGCCAAAAGCAATGTGTAGCAAGTACGTCCTCCGTCTTCTTCACGCCAAAGTGTCCCATTAATCCTCCTCCATGTGCCTCCTGCAACAACAAAAGACGAACGGAGCTAGCTGGAATGCATAGCTTGTTAGCACGAAACACAAATCCATCGTTAACGACAAACTTGTTCCACATTCTTCCTTCTTTACAATTCTGCATTACATCTTTAAAATCAGCATCATGCACATATTGATCTTTGATGGTCTCCAAACCAAATATTTTGAAGTCAAGTTGTGAAAGCATAGTATAGCGACGAGACAATGCATCAGCAATAACATTTTCTTTTCCCTTCTTGTGTTTAATGACATAAGGGAAAGTCTCAATGAATTCAACCCATTTAGCATGTCTACGATTCAGTTTAGCTTGACTTTTAATATGTTTCAAAGATTCATGATCAGAATGTATAACAAACTCTTTGGGCCATAAATAATGTTGCCATGTTTCTAAAGTCCTAACAAGAGCATATCATTCTTTATCATAAGTAGAATAATTCAGACTAGGCCCACTCAATTTTTCAGAAAAGTATGCAACAGGTTTGCCATCTTGTAATAACACACCTCCTAATCCAATTCCACTAGCATCACATTCAAGCTCAAAAGTCTTATTAAAATCAGGAAGTTGGAGTAAAGGAGCATGTGTCAACTTATCTTTCAATACCGTGAAGGCTTCTTCCTGTGCGGTACCCCAAACAAAAGGCACATCCTTCTTTGTAAGCTCGTTGAGAGGTGCAGCAATGGTGCTGAAATCTCTCACAAAACGCCTATAGAATCCAGCGAGGCCAAGAAAACTCCTCACTTGTGTGACCGTTTTGGGCTGCGGCCAACTCTCAATAGCTTCAATCTTGGCTTTGTCAACTTCAATTCCCTGTGGAGTAACAACATAGCCAAGAAAAGACACTCGGTCGGTGCAAAAGGTGCACTTCCCAAGGTTACCAAACAAACGTGCATCACGTAGAGCAATAAAAACAGCACGTAAATGTTCCAAATGTTCTTCCAAAGATCTGCTATAAATCAGTATGTCATCAAAGTAAACTACCACAAATCGTCCAATGAAAGCACGTAAAACTTCGTTCATTAATCTCATGAAAGTACTAGGTGCATTAGTTAACCCAAAAGGCATGACTAACCACTCATATAATCCAAACTTAGTTTTAAATGCTGTTTTCCATTCATCTCCCAATTTCATACGAATTTGATGGTAGCCACTACGCAAATCAACTTTGGAGAATATTGTAGAACCACTCAATTCATCAAGCATATCATCTAGCCTAGGAATAGGATGACGATAACGAATAGTAATATTATTAATGCCTCTACAATCAACACACATACGTGATGTACCATCCTTTTTCGGCACTAGAATAATAGGAACAGCACAAGGACTAAGGGATTCGCGTATATAGCCTTTGTCGAGAAGCTCTTGTACTTGGCGCATAATCTCCTTCGTCTCCTCTGGATTGGTACGGTATGGTGCACGGTTTGGCAGTGAAGCACCGGGAATTAAGTCAATCTGATGCTCAATCCCTCGAATAGGCGGTAATCCCGGTGGCACGTCTTGTGGAAAGACATCAGCGAACTCCTGCAAAATGTTAGTGACAGCAGGGGGCAAAGAGGAAGGCACGTCCTCGAATGAAAATAATGCCTCTTTGCACACAAAAGCATAGCAAACAGATTTGCTGAAATCTAGCTCATCAATATCAGATTTGGTGGCAAATAAACATGCACTTTTCAATTTAATTTCAGAAGCAACACTAGATGGTTTATTGTTAGGCTTCATTTGTTGCTCAAATTCTTTTGCCACAATCTGATTTTCACTCTTATTCGTCTCCTGTTTTGCTTTATTAGCTCTATTAATATCATCTTTCAAAATGGAATCAGGAGTCATAGGAAGCAAAGTAATATTTTTATCCTTATGAACAAGAGTATAGTGATTGTTTCTACCATGGTGTACAGAATTTTTATCAAATTGACATGGTCTACCAAGTAATAAGGAACATGCTTGCATAGGTACCACATCACAATCAACATAATCAGCATATGTAGAGATACTAAAATGCACACGAACAGTACGTGTTACCTTAACCTTGCCGCTGTTGTTGAACCATTGGATGTAGTAAGGATGTGGATGTGGTCTTGTGGTGAGAGAAAGCTTCTCCACCATCTCCATGCTAGCCAAGTTGTTGCAGCTCCCTCCGTCTATGATGACGCGCACAGAACGTTCCTTCACAACTCCCTTGGTATGGAACAAATTGTGCCTCTCATTTTGCTCAGCTTGTGTGATCTGCACACTCAAAACACGTTGAGCAACTAAACATTCATACCTGTCAGCGTCTTCAGGAGCCATGTATTGCGTCTCATGATCAGAATCATCTCCACCATGTTCTTCACGTGTAATAAGAGCCAAACTCTCCTCGTCATAGTCACTAGCAGACTCATATCCACCATCCGCGGTAGCAATCATCACACGCGGAGATTTGCATTCTCTCGCATAATGACCTCCTCCCTTACAACAACGACAAATAATATCACTTGTGTGCCCTATTGATGCCATGGAAGAAGAAGAACGCTGTGCAGGCCCCGCAGGTGCGCTCTTGGCAGATAATGGTGGTTGTGCCTATTTTCTTGTATCACGGCTGGAGGTGGCACCGGATGGAGGTGCTGGTGCAGTTGAAGTAGAAGATGCACGTGGTGTCCATGATGAAGGTCGGCCTGCAGAAAAGTTAGTTCGCCCCAATGCTTGTCGATCCTGCACTTCACGTTCAGCTTTACAAGCAAGATGGAATAAACGTGTGATATTAGTATACTCCTTATAGTCTAGAATGGTCTGAATCTCTCTATTTAATCCACCCAAAAAACGTGCAAGCATAGCTTCATTCTCCTCAACAATACCACATCTAATCATGCCAGTTTGTAATTCCTGATAATATTCTTCTACAGAATTTTTCCCTTGTCTTAAACGCTGCAATTTTTGAAGCAATTCACGTTGATAATATGGTGGAACCCAACGCGTACGCATAGCAGTTTTCAAAGCAGCCCGAGTAGTTGGAATAGGATATAATCTACAATGTTCAGACCACCATACACATGCAAAACTAGTGAAAGCACAAACAGCAGCAGCAACTCGTCTCTCCTCAGGATATTGTAAACATGTAAATCGTTGTTCAGTTTCTAACTCCCAAGTAAGATATATATCAGGAACATATCTACCCTCAAATGGTGGAATATTCAATTTCAGTTTAGGAATATGGACATCATCTCGTACCTGAGGTGGTGGTGCAGGCCTACCATTACGAATATATACCTGAGGTCGACCTGCTGGTGGTGGTACAGGTGGCTACACGTAGTGCTGATTTTGATCAACCTCATCCTCATAATCTCCCACATAATCATCCTCCTCCGCATCAGCAGCAGGAGCCACAGAAGTATCAACAGCAGCACCAACAGTTTGGCCAAACGCAAGAGGAACACGGCTTGCTCGGCGGAGGTCTGTTTCGCGACGTGGAGGTAGTCGTTGTTGTTGTTGTTGGAGAGGTGCGTTAGGTGCAGCGGGTGGTGGTGGTGGAAGACGCGCGAGCAATTCATTAAACTTGTTATCGAGCTTTGTTTCGAACGTCTTCTCAAGGCTAGTGATCTTCTCCATGGCCTCTTCAAAATTGTTCAGCACATCTTGCACCTGTTCAGTCATCATTTGCTGAAACTTATCATGAAGCTCCTTGTTCGATAAATTCTCCCAGTCAATCTCGTCGGCTTGTGATCCTGGCATGGTTAGCAGCAATAGAAACACACAAGAATATGATCCTACAGACTACTAAGAAGTGGTGGTGGTGTATCACAAATCCGTCAAGCAAATCTCAAATTCTTACCAGTTCTTACCCAGTAGCAGGCGGTGATCGGCAACCGTTGTAGTCAAAAACTCTCAAAGCTTGGATAGAGCGATTACCAGGGAGAGGCGAACACACGACGTAGATGTATGTGGAGCTGGGAAGGCTTATAGTATGGTAGCAAAAAGGGTCAGCAATAATCAATTCAGAGATGCAAAGTTGAATAAACGCTCAACGACGGTACTGTGCTGGTCCTAGGCTAGACTGTGCTAGAGACGCGAGCCTAGAACACCAACAAAATCACGGCGCGGCACGTAAACAAGGGAAAAGCACACTCTGAATTTTTTTTTTCCGCTCTTTTTTTTTCCGAAACCTACTCCGGCAAGGAAACACGAATCGGAATCTAGATTGATCCCGAAAACAAACCTAATAAGCAAGGAACTCGGATTGGTGGTGGATATATGGTGGTGGTATATGGCAGCGGTGGTAGTATTTGGATATGGATCGGTGGTGGTATATGGACACGGATTGGTGGTGGTATATGGATACGGATTCGGAGCGGTGGTGGTAGATGGCAGGGGCGATGATGATGGTGCGGCGACGGTGTGACAACTTGTGAACAGAACTCGAAACTCTAAAAGACTAGACGCTAAGACCAGCAACTGAACACGACGATGCAACCGCAAATTCAACAAAGCAAATACAGAAAAGATAATGCAAGGCTCAGATTGGTTTGGATGGGATGAACTAACCCTAATTTTTTTTTGGCTTTTTCGTGGACTATAGGTATGAAGAACAGACTCGATCTAAACTACGAAAAACTGTAAAATCTCACCGAGCAACCTGGAAATCTGATACCACTTGATAGAGGCAAAGGTGTCCCGTCTTTCGATGAGATGGTGGATTTCGCTTTGGTGGAAGTCGACTTTGACGATCCGACTACGAATGTGCGAGGACGTCGCGCCTTAGCAATCGCTAAACCAACTCCGAGAGGTTATTGACCAGGCCGGAGCACGATCAACCTGACCACGAGGGTCTGTTTCCTGCGAGCAAACGAAGAACAAGCAAGAAACTAAGATTGCAATCTGGATATTGCGAATATAAGATGAAAGCTTTATTGATCAAGGTGGGGTTCTGTGACGCCTTTGTCTGGTCGTTGAACACAAACGAAGTACGCGAAGTTGCAGCTATGGCGAACTTTTAATCTAAACAAAACCCAAAGTCTAAACGATGCCCTAAGGGCTGTATATATGGAGGAAGAGGGGGGGAATTTCGTGGCCCTTGGTGGAGGGGTCCGAAATCAACCCTATCTCTTGTTTCCCCACACATACGGACTCTAAAAATAGCCTATACTTATGTATTTCGAAATTACATGGGCCTGGCCCAATAATAAGGTAACGCAGCACCTAAAATAGCCTCGGGACGAAATTTATGAAGTGGCGTCTTGTATATTTCGTCCAAGGCTTCATGCACCCATTATGGTGGCTTCAACGTCCTGAAATCATCACTTGTAACTCCGTTCTTGTTTCCCTTGCGCATGCCATCATCTCCATGCTTGTTCTTGCTCCAATGTTCATCCTTCTCCAAGCTAGGCCCTTCATTTGTAAGCAAAACAAATGTATCCAATTTAGGCAGCATCATATTCTCATGAACATTAGAATCATTACCAAGAAACGAAAGTACCTGGTAATTTAGTTGGCGTGCACGAGCTCTAGTAATTGGTCCAGTATGTATAGCAGCAGGGGCTGTGGGTGTAACAATTGTATTGATGTCCTCATCACTTAACCTTGCCGCTGTTGTTGAACCATTGGATGTAGTAAGGATGTGGATGTGGTCTTGTGGTGAGAGAAAGCTTCTCCACCATCTCCATGCTAGCCAAATTGTTGCAGCTCCCTCCGTCTATTATGACGCGCACAGAACGTTCCTTCACAACTCCCTTGGTATGGAACAAATTGTGCCTCTGATTTTGCTCAGCTTGTGTGACCTGCACACTCAAAACACGTTGAGCAACTAAACATTCATACCTGTCAGCGTCTTCAGGAGCCATGTATTGTGTCTCATGATCAGAATCATCTCCACCATGTTCTTCACGTGTAATAAGAGCCAAAGTCTCCTCATCATAGTCACTAGCGGACTCATATCCACCATCCGCGGTAGCAATCATCACACGCGGAGATTTGCATTCTCTCGCATAATGACCTCCTCCCTTACAACGACGACAAATAATATCACTTGTGTGCCCTGTTGATGCCATGGAAGAAGAAGAATGCTGTGCAGGCCCCGCAGATGCGCTCTTGGCAGATAATGGTGGTTGTGCCTGTTTTCTTGTATCACGGCTGGAGGTGGCACCGGATGGAGGTGCTGGTGCAGTTGAAGTAGAAGATGCACGTGGTGTCCATGATGAAGGTCGGCCTGCAGAAAAGTTAGTTCGCCCCAATGCTTGTCGATCCTGCACTTCACGTTCAGCTTTACAAGCAAGATGGAATAAACGAGTGATATTAGTATACTCCTTATAGTCTAGAATGGTCTGAATCTCTCTATTTAATCCACCCAGAAAACGTGCAAGCATAGCTTCATTCTCCTCAACAATACCACATCTAATCATGCCAGTTTGTAATTCCTGATAATATTCTTCTACAGAATTTTTTCCTTGTCTTAAACGCTGCAATTTTTGAAGCAATTCACGTTGATAATATGGTGGAACCCAACGCGTACGCATAGCAGTTTTCAAAGCAGCCCAAGTAGTTGGAATAGGATACAATCTACAATGTTCAGACCACCATACACATGCAAAACTAGTGAAAGCACAAACAGCAGCAGCAACTCGTCTCTCCTTAGGATATTGTAAACATGTAAATCGTTGTTCAGTTTCTAACTCCCAAGTAAGATATATATCAGGAACATATCTACCCTCAAATGGTGGAATATTCAATTTCAGTTTAGGAATATGGACATCATCTCGTACCTGAGGTGGTGGTGGTGCAGGCCTACCATTACGAATATATACCTGAGGTCGACCTGCTGGTGGTGGTGCTGGTGGCTGCTCGTAGATCTGATTTTGATCAACCTCATCCTCATAATCGCCCGCATACTCATCATCCTCCTGGGTACCAGCAACAGCAGTAGCAGGAGCCACAGAAGTATCAACAGCAGCACCAACAGTTTGGCCAAATGCAAGAGGAACACGGCTCGCTCGGCGAAGGTCTGCTTCGCGACGTGGAGGTAGTCGTTGTTGTTGTTGTTGGAGAGGTGCGTTAGGTGCAGCGGGTGGTGGTGGTGGAAGACGCGCGAGCAATTCATTAAATCTGTTATCGAGCTTTGTTTCGAACGTCTTCTCAAGGCTAGTGATCTTCTCCATGGCCTCTTCAAAATTGTTCAGCACATCTTGCACCTGTTCAGTCATCATTTGCTGAAACTTATCATGAAGCTCCTTGTTCGATAAATTCTCCCAGTCAATCTCGTCGGCTTGTGATCCTGGCATGGTTAGCAGCAATAGAAACACACAAGAATATGATCCTACAGACTACTAAGAAGTGGTGGTGGTGTATCACAAATCCGTCAAGCAAATCTCAAATTCTTACCAGTTCTTACCCAGTAGCAGGCGGTGATCGGCAACCGTTGTAGTCAAAAACTCTCAAAGCTTGGATAGAGCGATTACCAGGGAGAGGCGAACACACGACGTAGATGTATGTGGAGCTGGGAAGGCTTATAGTATGGTAGCAAAAAGGGTCAGCAATAATCAATTCAGAGATGCAAAGTTGAATAAACGCTCAACGACGGTACTGTGCTGGTCCTAGGCTAGACTGTGCTAGAGACGCGAGCCTAGAACACCAACAAAATCACGGCGCGGCACGTAAACAAGGGAAAAGCACACACTGAATTTTTTTTTTCGCTCTTTTTTTTTTGCGCTCTTTTTTTTTGCGCTCCTTTTTTTTTGCGAAAAATCACTATAATGGCGAGTGTCTCAAAACTCTTCCTAGCTCAAACGGACAGGATGGGCACGAAATTTTTTTTCGGCCAATTTTTTTTTTTTTTCGACTGCCCGGACCCAAAAATTGGAAACGGGTCAAAAAAAACTTCCTATAATGGCACCTGTCTCAAAACACTCAGAAACACCTAAAAATAGGATAGCCAGAATTTTTTTCGAAAAATGTGTTTTCGAAAAATTTTGGGCCTAAACGGAGCGTGGCTTCCTATAATGATTTTTTTTTTCCGAAACCTACTCCGTCAAGGAAACACGAATCGGAATCTAGATTGATCCCGAAAACAAACCTAATAAGCAAGGAACTCGGATTGGTGGTGGATATATGGTGGTGGTATATGGCAGCGGTGGTAGTATTGGGATATGGATCGGTGGTGGTATATGGACACGGATTGGTGGTGGTATATGGATACGGATTCGGAGCGGTGGTGGTAGATGGCAGGGGCGATGATGATGGTGCGGCGGCGGCGTGACAACTTATGACCAGAACTCGAAACTCTAAAAGACTAGACTCTAAGACCAGCAACTAGACACGACGATGCAACCGCAAATTCAACAAAGCAAAACCCTAAAAAGATTATGCAAGGCTCAGATTGGTTCGGATATGATGAACTAACCCTAAATTTTTTTTGTGGCTTTTTCGTGGACTATAGGTATGAAGAACAGACTCGATCTAAACTACGAAAAACTGCAAAATCTCACCGAGCAACCTGGAAATCTGATACCACTTGATAGAGGCAAAGGTGTCCCGTCTTTCGATGAGATGATGGATATCGCTTTGGTGGAAGTCGACTTTGACGATCCGACTACGAACGTGCGAGGACGTCGCGCCTTAGCAATCGCTAAACCAACTCCGAGAGGTTATTGACCACGCCGGAGCACGATCAACCTGACCACGAGGGTCTGTTTCCTGCGAGCAAACGAAGAACAAGCAAGAAACTGAGATTGCAATCTGGATATTGCGAATATAAGATGAAAGCTTTATTGATCAAGGTGGGGTTCTGTGACGCCTTTGTCTGGTCGTTGAACACAAACGAAGTACGCGAAGTTGCAGCTATGGCGAACTTTTAATCTAAACAAAACCCAAGGTCTAAACGATGCCCTAAGGGCTGTATATATGGAGGAAGAGGGGGGAATTTCGTGGCCCTTGGTGGAGGGGTCCGAAATCAACCCTATCTCTTGTTTCCCCACACATACGGACTCTAAAAATAGCCTATACTTATGTATTTCGAAATTACATGGGCCTGGCCCAATAATAAGGTGACGCAGCACCTAAAATAGCCTCGGGACGAAATTTATGAAGTGGCATCTTGAATATTTCGTCCAAGGCTTCATGCACCCATTATGGTGGCTTCAAAGTCCTGAAATCATCACTTGTAACTCCGTTCTTGTTCCCCTTGCGCATGCCATCATCTCCATGCTTGTTCTTGCTCCAATGTTCATCCTTCTCCAAGCTAGGCCCTTCATTTGTAAGCAAAACAAATGTATCCAATTTAGGCAGCATCATATTCTCATGAACATTAGAATCATTACCAAGAAACGAAAGTACCTGGTAATTTAGTTGGCGTGCACGAGCTCTAGTAATTGGTCCAGTATGTATAGCAGCAGGGGCTGTGGGTGTAACAATTGTATTGATGTCCTCATCAAATAGCCTATACTTATGTATTTCGAAATTACATGGGCCTGGCCCAATAATAAGGTGACGCAGCACCTAAAATAGCCTCGGGACGAAATTTATGAAGTGGCGTCTTGTATATTTCGTCCAAGGCTTCATGCACCCATTATGGTGGCTTCAAAGTCCTGAAATCATCACTTGTAACTCCGTTCTTGTTTCCCTTGCGCATGCCATCATCTCCATGCTTGTTCTTGCTCCAATGTTCATCCTTCTCCAAGCTAGGCCCTTCATTTGTAAGCAAAACAAATGTATCCAATTTAGGCAGCATCATATTCTCATGAACATTAGAATCATTACCAAGAAACGAAAGTACCTGGTAATTTAGTTGGCGTGCACGAGCTCTAGTAATTGGTCCAGTATGTATAGCAGCAGGGGCTGTGGGTGTAACAATTGTATTGATGTCCTCATCAGGTTCTGTGACGCCTTTGTCTGGTCGTTGAACACAAACGAAGTACGCGAAGTTGCAGCTATGGCGAACTTTTAATCTAAACAAAACCCAAAGTCTAAACGATGCCGTAAGGGCTGTATATATGGAGGAAGAGGGGGGAATTTCGTGGCCCTTGGTGGAGGGGTCCGAAATCAACCCTATCTCTTGTTTCCCCACACATACGGACTCTAAAAATAGCCTATACTTATGTATTTCGAAATTACATGGGCCTGGCCCAATAATAAGGTGACGCAGCACCTAAAATAGCCTCGGGACGAAATTTATGAAGTGGCATCTTGTATATTTCGTCCAAGGCTTCATGCACCCATTATGGTGGCTTCAAAGTCCTGAAATCATCACTTGTAACTCCGTTCTTGTTCCCCTTGCGCATGCCATCATCTCCATGCTTGTTCTTGCTCCAATGTTCATCCTTCTCCAAGCTAGGCCCTTCATTTGTAAGCAAAACAAATGTATCCAATTTAGGCAGCATCATATTCTCATGAACATTAGAATCATTACCAAGAAACGAAAGTACCTGGTAATTTAGTTGGCGTGCACGAGCTCTAGTAATTGGTCCAGTATGTATAGCAGCAGGGGCTGTGGGTGTAACAATTGTATTGATGTCCTCATCAACTTCCATCGAGGACGACTTCATTTCAAGAAGGGGAGGATGATGAGGACAACAATACAATTGTTACACCCACAGCCCCTGCTGCTATACATACTGGACCAATTACTAGAGCTCACGCACGCCAACTAAATTACTAGGTGCTTTCGTTTCTTGGTAATGATTCTAATGTTCATGAGGATATGATGCTGCCTAAATTGAATACATTTGTTTTGCTTACAAATGAAGGGCCTAGCTTGGAGAAGGATGAACATTGGAGCAAGAACAAGCATGGAGATGATGGTATGCGCAAGGGGAACAAGAACGGAGTTACAAGTGATGATTTCAGGACTTTGAAGCGACCATAATGAGTGCATGAAGCCTTGGACGAAATATACAAGATGCCACTTCATAAATTTCGTCCCGAGGCTATTCTAGGTGCTGCGTCACTTTATTATTGGGCCAGGCCCATGTAATTTCGAAATACATAAGTATAGGCTATTTTTAGAGTCCGTATGTGTGGGGAAACAAGAGATAGGGTTGATTTCGGACCCGTCCACCAAGGGCCACAAAATTCCCCCCTCTTCCTCCATATAAACAGCCCTTAGCATATCGTTTAGACTTTGGGTTTTGTTTAGATTAAAAGTTTGCCATAGCTGCAACTTCGCGTACTTCGTTTGTGTTCAACGACCAGACAAAGGCGTCACAGAACCCCACCTTGATCAATAAAGCTTTCATCTTATATTCGCAATATCCAGATTGCAATCTCAGTTTGTTGCTTGTTCTTTGTTTGCTCGCAGGAAACAGACCCTCGTGGTCAGGTTGATCATGCTCCGGCGTGGTCAATAACCTCTCGGAGTTGGTTTAGCGATTGCTAAGGCGCGACGTCCTCCCATGTTCGTAGTCGGATCGTCAAAGTCGACTTCCAGCAAAGTGAAATCCATCATCTAATCGAAAGACGGGACACCTTTGCCTCTATCACTTTCCTCACTAGGACAATGCTCTAATAATGAAGATCATCACACTTATATGGATTTACAACTCAAGAATTACAACTCAAAGCTAGAACAAGATATGACTCTCTATGAATGCCTCCGGCGGTGTACCGGATATGCAATGAATCAAGAGCGACATGTATGAAAATTATGAAGGTGGCCTTTCCACAAATACGATGTCAACTCCATGATCATGCAAAAGAGCAATATGACAATGATTGGACGTGTCATAATAAACGTAATGGTGGAAAGTTGCATGGCAATAT
Organism: Triticum aestivum; assembly: GCF_018294505.1. Lineage (NCBI taxonomy): Eukaryota > Viridiplantae > Streptophyta > Magnoliopsida > Poales > Poaceae > Triticum > Triticum aestivum. The sequence continues at coordinate 323,567,039 of NC_057813.1, forward strand.
ATCTCGGAATGGCTATGGAAATGCCATAATAGGTAGGTATGGTGGCTATTTTGAGGAAGGTAAATAAAGGGTTCACGACACCGGTGAAAGTTGCGGGGTAATAATAAAGGCTAGCAAAGTAAAAGGATGAGTGTGCATATGTCCATGGACTCACATTAGTCAAAAAAGAACTCATATACTTATTGCAAAAGTCTACTTAGCCCTCGAAGCAAAGTACTACTACGCATGCCCTAAGAGGGATAGATTGGTAGGAAAAGACCATCGCTCGTCCCCGACTGCCACTCATAAGGAAGACAATCAAAAGAGCACCTCATGCAACAAATTTGTCACACAACTTTTACCATACGTGCATGCTACGGGACTTGCCAACTTCAACAAAAGTATTTCTCAATTTCATAATTACGCACTAGCATGACCCTAACATTACTACCTTTATATCTCAAAACAATTATCAAGCATCAAGTTGATCATAGCATCAAATTCTTTTTCTATGATAGTTTTTATTATACCCAACTTGGATGCTCATCATTATAGGTCCAAATTATAACCATAGCAAATACCATGCTATTCTAAAAGACTCTCAAAATAATATAAGTGAAGCATGAGAGACTAGAGATTTCTTCAAAATTAAGACACCACCGTGCTCTAAAAGATATAAGTGAAGTACTAGAGCAAAAACTATCAAGATCAAAAGATATAAGTGAAGCACATAGAGTATTCTAGCAAATTCTAATCAAATAGGCTTCTCCCAAAAGGTGTGTACAACAAGGATGATTGTGGTAAACTAAAAAGCAAAGCCTAATATAATACATGACGCTCCAAGCAAAACACATATCATGTAGCAAATAAAAATATAGCTCCAAGTAAAGTTACCAATGGACGAAGACGAAAGAGGGGATGCCTTCCTGGGGCATCCCCAAGCTTAGGCTTTTGGCTATTCTTGAATATCTTGGGGTGCCATGGGCATCCCCAAGCTTAGGCTCTTGCCACTCCTTATTCCATAGTCCATAAAAGCTTTACCCAAAACTTGAAAACTTCACAACACAAAACTCAACAGGAAATCTTATAAGCTCCGTTAGTGAAAGAAAAGAAAACCACCACATAAGGTACTGCAATGAACTCATTCTTTATTTATTTTGGTGTTAAACCTACTGTATTACAACTTCTCTATGGTTTATAAACTATTTTACTAGCCATAGATGCATCAAAATAAGCAAACAACACATGAAAAACAGAATCTGTCAAAAACAGAACAGTCTGTAGCAATCTGTAACTAACGCACATTTCTGGAACTCTAAATATCCTACCAAACTAGGACGTACTGGAAAATTTGTCTAATGCTCAGCAGCAAAAAGAATCGATGCAAAATCACGTTTCTGTGATTTATTGAATTTTTTCTCGTGAGCGCAAAGTTTCCGTTTTTCAGCAGAATCAAATCAACTATCATCATAGTTTATCCTATAGGTTCTACTTGGCACAAACACTAATTAAAAGATAAAAACACATCTAAACAGAGAGTAGATGCAAGATTTATTACTAAACAGGAGCGAAAACAAAAAATATAAAGAAAAATTGGGTTGCCTCCCAACTAGCGCTATCGTTTAACGCCCCTAGCTAGGCATAAAAGCAAAGATAGATCTAACGAGTGCCATAATAATAAGATAGATCTTGAAAACTCATCTCATATTCTCTACGTTCAGCAGCAAGTTTTCTTTAAGGCAAGCAAAAGTAATCAAAAGGGCTAAATTTGGCGGGACAAAAGTCCCCAAGATCAATCATAGGAGGAACGGGCTCCTCCTTTGGACCTTCATAATGCATAACTAATTCGTCACTATAAGCATTCTTTTGGCAAAATTTTGTGTGCCTATACTCAAGAGAGTATCCGAGCTCATTATTTTGAAGAGCAAAATCATTATTAAGTTCGGAAATTCTATTAACAAGGACTTTGGTAGGAACCTTTTTCCTAAGGTTTTCATTGAAAGCGACATAGTCCGAAGATTTAAAGCGCCTAAATTCCTCTTCATCATAGAGGATCACCTCTATGGGAGGACGACCGGCGTCCACCCTATAGTGCGCAAAGATTTCTTTGGCCTCTCTTATGATAAATCTAAACTCATGAGCCAAAAATATAGTAACCGTGCGCTTAACAGAAGAATGCTCAATATTAGAAAATTCTAGGAAAATTCTTTGTATGCAAGGATGCATATGCATAAATTGTCTTTCAAGTTCAACTATAAGCATAGCAATGGCATCCGCAAGACTACTAGTTTTATGAAGAATAGAACCACCCATGGAAGGTAAAGCACCGGCACAAGTAAAGAAATCCTGAATAACACTTTTTCCAATAATGTTACCACTACCGATTCGAAACTTTTTAGTATGCAAGATAGGGGGTTCTTCGGCCGGAGCCTTAGAGTTTTCCATGTTATCATTATTGTCCATATCGATGAAAATCTCCCCAATTTCAGACATAACTGCAAACAAAAGTGAGGAAGAAGGAAGCAAGCAAAAGAGAGAGAAAGAGAGAGAGAGAGAGAGAGATTGGGAAAGAGAGGGCGAATAAAACGACAAAGGTGAAGTGGGGGAGAGGAAAACGAGAGGCAAATGGCAAATAATGTAAATGCGAGGGAGATGGGTTTGTGATGGGTACTTGGTAGGTCTTGACTTGAGCGAAGACCTCCCCGGCAACGGCGCCAGAAATCCTTCTTGCTACGTCTTGAGCTTGCGTTGGTTTTCCTCGAAGAGGAGAGGGTGATGCAGCAAGTGTAGCGCAAGTATTTCCCTCAGTTTTTGAGAACCAAGGTATCAATCCAGTAGGAGGCTCCTCAAAAGTCCCACGCACCTACACAAACAAACTGAGAACTCACAACCAACGCGATAAAGGGGTTGGCAATCCCTTCACGGCCACTTGCGAAAGTGTGATCTGATAGAGATTGATGAGGACATCAATACCATTGTTACACCCACAGGCCCTGCTGCTATACATACTGGACCAATTACTAGAGCTCGTGCACGCCAACTAAATTACCAGGTACTTTCGTTTCTTGGTAATGATTCTAATGTTCATGAGAATATGATGCTGCCTAAATTGGATACATTTGTTTTGCTTACAAATGAAGGGCCTAGCTTGGAGAAGGATGAACATTGGAGCAAGAACAAGCATGGGGATGATGGCATGCGCAAGGGGAACAAGAACAGAGTTACAAGTGATGATTTCAGGACTTTGAAGCCACCATAATGGGTGCATGAAGCCTTGGACGAAATATACAAGATGCCACTTCATAAATTTCGTCCCGATGCTATTTTAGGTGCTGCGTCACCTTATTATTGGGCCAGGCCCATGTAATTTCGAAATACATAAGTATAGGCTATTTTTAGAGTCCGTATGTGTGGGGAAACAAGAGATAGGGTTGATTTCGGACCCCTCCACCAAGGGTCACGAAATTCCCCCCTCTTCCTCCGTATATACAGCCCTTAGGGCATCGTTTAGACTTTGGGGGTTTTGTTTAGATTAAAAGTTCGCCATAGCTGCAACTTCGCGTACTTCGTTTGTGTTCAACGACCAGACAAAGGCGTCACAGAACCCCACCTTGATCAATAAAGCTTTCATCTTATATTCGCAATATCCAGATTGCAATCTTAGTTTCTTGCTTGTTCTTCGTTTGCTCGCAGGAAACAGACCCTCGTGGTCAGGTTGATCGTGCTCCGGCGTGGTCAATAACCTCTCGGAGTTGGTTTAGCGATTGCTAAGGCGCGACGTCCTCGCACGTTCGTAGTCGGATCGTCAAAGTCGACTTCCACCAAAGCGAAATCCACCATCTCATCGAAAGACGGGACACCTTTGCGTCTATCAAGTGGTATCAGATTTCCAGGTTGCTCGGTGAGATTTTACAGTTTTTCGTAGTTTAGATCGAGTCTGTTCTTCATACCTACAGTCCACGAAAAAACCACAAAAAAAATTAGGGTTAGTTCATCATATCCGAACCAATCTGAGCCTTTGCATAATCTTTTTAGGGTTTTGCTTTGTTGAATTTGCGGTTGCATCGTCGCATCTAGTTGCTGGTCTTAGAGTCTAGTCTTTTAGAGTTTCGAGTTCTGGTCATAAGTTGTCACGCCGCCGCCGCACCATCATCATCGCCCCTGCCATCTACCACCACCGCTTATCCGCCACCGCTCCGAATCCGTATCCATATACCACCACCAATCCGTGTCCATATACCACCACCGATCCATATCCATATACTACCACCGCTACCACCACCGCTGCCATATACCACCACCATATATCCACCACCAATCTGAGTTCCTTGCATATTAGGTTTGTTTTCGAGATCCATCTAGATTCCGATTCGTGTTTCCTTGCCAGAGTAGGTTTCGGAAAAAAAGAGTCGGGTAGCCACGCTCCATTTAGGCCCAAAATTTTTCGAAAACGCATTTTTCGGAAAAATTTCTGGCTATCCTATTTTTAGGTGTTTCTGAGTGTTTTGAGACAGGTGCCATTATAGGAAGTTTTTTTTGACCCGTTTCCAGTTTTTGGGTCCGGGCAGTCGAAAAAAAAAATTGGTCGAAAAAATTTCGTGCCCATCCTGTCCGTTTGAGCTAGGAAGAGTTTTGAGACACTCACCATTATAGTGATTTTTCGCAAAAAAAAGCAGCGCAAAAAAAAAGAGAGCGCAAAAAAATAAGAGCGAAAAAAAAATTCAGAGTGTGCTTTTCCCTTGTTTACGTGCCGCGCCGTGACTTTGTTGGTGTTCTAGGCTCGCATCTCTAGCACAGTCTAGCCTAGGACCAGCACAGTACCGTCGTTGAGCGTTTATTCAACTTTGTATCTCTGAATTGATTATTGCTGACCCTTTTTGCTACCATACTATAAGCCTTCCCAGCTCCACATACATCTACGTCGTGTGTTTGACTCTCCCTGGTAATCGCTCTATCCATGCTTTGAGAGTTTTTGACTACAACGGTTGCCGATCACCGCCTGCTGCTGGGTAAGAACTGGTAAGAATTTGAGATTTGCTTGACGGATTTGTGATACACCACCACCACTTCTTAGTAGTCTGTAGGATCATATTCTTGTGTGTTTCTATTGCTGCTAACCATGCCAGGATCACAAGCCGACGAGATTGACTGGGAGAACTTATCGAACAAGGAGCTTCATGATAAGTTTCAGCACATGATGACTGAACAGGTGCAAGATGTGCTGAATAATTTTGAAGAGGCCATGGAGAAGATTACTGGCCTTGAGAAGACGTTCGAAACAAAGCTCGATAACAGATTTAATGAACTGCTTGCGCGTCTTCCACCACCGGCTGCACCTGTCGCACCTCTGCAACAACAACAACTACGCCCCCTTCCGAATCAGTATGGACGAGCACAGCGTGTTCCTATTGAGCCAGGACAACATTCTGGTGCCGCTGCTACTGCTGTTGGTGCTTCTTTGGCTCCTGCTACTGCTGCTGCTGGTACCCAGGAGGATGATGATTATTTGGGAGATTATGAGGATGAGGTTGATCAAAATCCGAACTACATGCAGCCACCAGCACCACCACCACCAGGTCGACCTCAGGTATATATTCGTAATGGTAGGCCCGCACCACCACCTCAGGTACGAGATGATGTCCATATTCCTAAACTGAAATTGAATATTCCACCATTTGAGGGTAGATATGTTCCTGATATATATCTTACTTGGGAGTTAGAAACTGAACAACGTTTTACATGTTTACAATATCCCGAGGAGAGACAGGTTGCTGCTGCTGTTTGTGCTTTCACTAGTTTTGCATGTGTATGGTGGTCTGAACATTGTAGATTATATCCTATTCCCGCTACTTGGGCTGCTTTGAAAACTGCTATGCGTACTCGTTGGGTTCCACCATATTATCAACGTGAATTGCTTCAAAAATTACAGCGCTTAAGACAAGGAAAAAATTCTGTAGAAGAATATTATCAGGAATTACAAACTGGCATGATTAGATGTGGTATTGTTGAGGAGAATGAAGCTATGCTTGCACGTTTTCTGGGTGGATTAAATAGAGAGATTCAGACCATTGTAGACTATAAGGAGTATACTAATATCACTCGTTTATTCCATCTTGCTTGTAAAGCTGAATGTGAAGTGCAGGATCGACAAGCATTGGCGCGAACTAACTTTTCTGCAAGCCGACCTTCATCATGGACACCGCGTGCATCTTCTACTTCAACTGCACCAGCACCTCAATTAGGTGCCTCCTCCAGTCGTGATACAAGAAAACAGGCACAACCACCATTATCTGCCAAGAGCGCACCTGCTGGGCCTGCACGGAGTTCTTCTTCTTCCATGGCATCAACAGGGCACACAAGTGATATTATTTGTCGTCGTTGTAAGGGAGGAGGTCATTATGCGAGAGAATACAAATCTCCGCGTGTGATGATTGCTACCGCGGATTGTGGATATGAGTCCGCTAGTGACTATGATGAGGAGACTTTGGCTCTTATTACACGTGAAGAACATGGTGGAGATGATTCTGATCATGAGACGCAATACATGGCTCCTGAAGACGCTGACAGGTATGAAAGTTTAGTTGCTCAACGTGTTTTGAGTGTGCAGGTCACACAAGCTGAGCAAAATCAGAGGCACAATTTATTCCATACCAAGGGAGTTGTGAAGGAACGTTCTGTGCGCGTCATCATAGACGGAGGGAGCTGCAACAACTTGGCTAGCATGGAGATGGTGGAGAAGCTTTCTCTCACCACAAGACCACATCCACATCCTTACTACATCCAATGGTTCAACAACAGCGGCAAGGTTAAGGTAACACGTACTGTTCGTGTGCATTTTAGTATCTCTACATATGCTGATTATGTTGATTGTGATGTGGTACCTATGCAAGCATGTTCCTTATTACTTGGTAGACCATGGCAATTTGATAAAAATTCTGTACACCATGGTAGAAACAATCACTATACTCTTGTTCATAAGGATAAAAATATTACTTTGCTTCCTATGACTCCTGATTCCATTTTGAAAGATGATATTAATAGAGCTAATAAAGCACAACAGGAGAAGAATAAGAGTGAAAATCAGATTGTGGCAATAGAATTTGAGCAACAAATGAAGCCTAATAATAAACCATCTAGTGTTGCTTCTGAAATTAAATTGAAAAGTGCATGTTTATTTGCCACCAAATCTGATATTGATGGGCTAGATTTCAGCAAATCTGTTTGCTATGCTTTTGTGTGCAAAGAGGCATTATTTTCATTCGAGGACGTGCCTTCCTCTTTGCCTCCTGCTGTCACTAACATTTTGCAGGAGTTCGCCGACGTCTTTCCACAAGACGTGCCACCGGGATTACCGCCTATTCGAGGGATTGAGCATCAGATTGACTTAATTCCCGGTGCTTCACTGCCAAACCGTGCACCATACCGTACCAATCCAGAGGAGACGAAGGAGATTATGCGTCAAGTACAAGAGCTTCTCGACAAAGGTTATATACGCGAATCCTTTAGTCCTTGTGCTGTTCCTATTATTCTAGTGCCGAAAAAGATGGTACATCACGTATGTGTGTTGATTGTAGAGGCATTAATAATATTACTATTCGTTATCGTCATCCTATTCCTAGGCTAGATGATATGCTTGATGAATTGAGTGGTTCTACAATATTCTCCAAAGTTGATTTGCGTAGTGGCTACCATCAAATTCGTATGAAATTGGGAGATGAATGGAAAACAGCATTTAAAACTAAGTTTGGATTATATGAGTGGTTAGTCATGCCTTTTGGGTTAACTAATGCACCTAGTACTTTCATGAGATTAATGAACGAAGTTTTACGTGCTTTCATTGGACGATTTGTGGTAGTTTACTTTGATGACATATTAATTTATAGCAGATCTTTGGAAGAACATTTGGAACATTTACGTGCTGTTTTTATTGCTCTACGTGATGCACGTTTGTTTGGTAACCTTGGGAAGTGCACCTTTTGCACCGACCGAGTATCTTTTCTTGGCTATGTTGTTACTCCACAGGGAATTGAAGTTGATAAAGCCAAGATTGAAGCTATTGAGAGTTGGCCGCAGCCCAAAACGGTCACACAAGTGAGGAGTTTTCTTGGCCTTGCTGGATTCTATAGGCGTTTTGTGAGAGATTTCAGCACCATTGCTGCACCTCTCAATGAGCTTACAAAGAAAGATGTGCCTTTTCTTTGGGGTACCGCACAGGAAGAAGCCTTCACGGTATTGAAAGATAAGTTGACACATGCTCCTTTACTCCAACTTCCTGATTTTAATAAGAGTTTTGAGCTTGAATGTGATGCTAGTGGAATTGGATTTGGAGGTGTGTTATTACAAGATGGCAAACCTGTTGCATACTTTTCTGAAAAATTGAGTGGGCCTAGTCTGAATTATTCTACTTATGATAAAGAATTATATGCTCTTGTTCGGACTTTAGAAACATGGCAACATTATTTATGGCCCAAAGAATTTGTTATACATTCTGATCATGAATCTTTGAAACATGTTAAAAGTCAAGCTAAACTGAATCGTAGACATGCTAAATGGGTTGAATTCATTGAGACTTTCCCTTATGTCATTAAACACAAGAAGGGAAAAGAAAATGTTATTGCTGATGCATTGTCTCGTCGCTATACTATGCTTTCACAACTTGACTTCAAAATATTTGGTTTGGAGACCAACAAAGATCAATATGTGCATGATGCTGATTTTAAACATGTAATGCAGAATTGTAAAGAAGGAAGAATGTGGAACAAGTTTGTCGTTAGATTTGTGTTTCGTGCTAACAAGCTATGCATTCCAGCTAGCTCCGTTCGTCTTTTGTTGTTGCAGGAGGCGCATGGAGGAGGATTAATGGGACACTTTGGCGTGAAGAAGACGGAGGACGTACTTGCTACACATTTCTTTTGGCCAAAGATGAGACGGGATGTTGAGCGTTTTATTGCTCGCTGCACTACATGTCAAAAAGCTAAGTCACGACTCAATCCTCATGGTTTATATATGCCTTTGCCTGTACCTAGTGTTCCTTGGGAGGATATATCTATGGACTTTGTTTTAGGTTTACCTCGAACAAAGAAGGGGAGGGATAGCATATTTGTTGTCGTGGATAGATTCTCGAAAATGGCACACTTTATACCATGTCATAAAAGCGATGATGATGTTAATGTTGCTGATTTGTTCTTTCGTGAAATTATTCGCTTGCATGGTGTGCCAAATACTATTGTTTCAGATCGTGATACTAAATTTCTTAGCCACTTTTGGAGATGTTTATGGGCTAAGTTGGGGACTAAACTGCTTTTTAGTACTACTTGTCACCCCCAAACTAATGGCCAAACTGAAGTAGTCAATAGAACGTTGTCTACTATGCTTAGGGCTGTTTTGAAGAATAATAAGAAAATGTGGGAGGAATGCTTGCCTCATATTGAATTTGCTTATAATCGTTCATTGCATTCTACTACTAAGATGTGCCCTTTTGAAGTTGTGTATGGTTTCCTACCTCATGCACCTATTGATTTGTTGCCTCTTCCATCTTCGGAGAAGGTTAATTTTGATGCTAAACAACATGCTGAATTGATTTTAAAAATGCATGAGTTAACTAAGGAAAACATTGAGCGTATGAATGCTAAATATAAACTTGCTGGAGATAAGGGTAGAAAACATGTTGTGTTTGCACCTGGAGATCTTGTTTGGTTACATTTGCGTAAGGATAGATTTCCTGATTTGCGCAAATCAAAGCTAATGCCACGTGCTGATGGTCCCTTTAAGGTGTTAGAGAAAATAAAAGATAATGCATATAAACTTGAGCTGCCTGCAGATTTCGGGGTTAGTCCCACTTTTAACATTGCAGATTTGAAGACTTATTTGGGTGAGGAAGATGAGTTTCCGTCGAGGACGACTTCATTTCAAGAAGGGGAGGATGATGAGGACATCAATACAATTGTTACACCCACAGGCCCTGCTGCTATACATACTGGACCAATTACTAGAGCTCGTGCACGCCAACTAAATTACCAGGTACTTTCGTTTCTTGGTAATGATTCTAATGTTCATGAGAATATGATGCTGCCTAAATTGGATACATTTGTTTTGCTTACAAATGAAGGGCCTAGCTTGGAGAAGGATGAACATTGGAGCAAGAACAAGCATGGGGATGATGGCATGCGCAAGGGGAACAAGAACGGAGTTACAAGTGATGATTTCACGACTTTGAAGCCACCATAATGGGTGCATGAAGCCTTGGACGAAATATACAAGATGCCACTTCATAAATTTCGTCCCGAGGTTATTTTAGGTGCTGCGTCACCTTATTATTGGGCCAGGCCCATGTAATTTCGAAATACATAAGTATAGGCTATTTTTAGAGTCCGTATGTGTGGGGAAACAAGAGATAGGGTTGATTTCGGACCCCTCCACCAAGGGCCACGAAATTCCCCCCTCTTCCTCCATATATACAGCCCTTAGGGCATCGTTTAGACTTTGGGTTTTGTTTAGATTAAAAGTTCGCCATAGCTGCAACTTCGCGTACTTCGTTTGTGTTCAACGACCAGACAAAGGCGTCACAGAACCCCACCTTGATCAATAAAGCTTTCATCTTATATTCGCAATATCCAGATTGCAATCTCAGTTTCTTGCTTGTTCTTCGTTTGCTCGCAGGAAACAGACCCTCGTGGTCAGGTTGATCGTGCTCC